>NC_142888.1:19094166-19397196 GCF_051225735.1 Oryctolagus cuniculus
CCTAGCTTTTGAAAAAATCAATTAATTTACTAAATTTTGACATACTATGCATAGCATATTCATTCTCAGAATATGACTTGTTGGAATTGGGGTGATTATATCCGCAGAGACTGATGTTATATTTGGAGCACTTTTAAATTTAAAACCACAATGTTGCATTCAGGAAGACATATATTTTGGGATTTCTTTTCCTCCTAATAGTGTCCTTCAGGAACTTTATAGGAAAGAATCCTTGATTTAGCAAATAAAATCTAAGTGTTTGAGATGCCCCAGTGGGAAAAGGAATTCGTAAACTTTCTGAAATTGTTAATTTGGGGGCTCCTTAAGTAACAAAACCGTATCTTGTTTCTACATGAAATTGTCATTAATTTAACACAATTGATGAAATAATTACTCAAATAAATACAATAAGCATTTCTAGAAAGGCTTTAAAATAGCACTTAAACATATTTTAGTGTGATAGTGTATAAAAGTATAGTATAAGATCACAATAAAATTAGACAAGTTAATTGTTAGGGTTATTTTGATCACCACATGCCTGTTATGTTTTTAAAATATTTATTTATTTATTTGAAAGGCAGAGTTACAGAGAGGCAGAGGCAGAGAGAGAGAGGTCTTCCAACCTCTGGTTCACTCCCCAGATAGCCACAATGGCCAGAGCTGCGCCCATCCAAAGACAGGGGCCAGGAGCTTCTTCTAGGTCTCCCAAATGGGTTCAGGGACCCAGGAACTCAGGCCATCTTCCACTGCTTTCCCAGGCCATAGCAGAGAGCTGGATCCTAAGTGGAGCTGCAGGTGGCAGCTTTACCTGCTATACCACAGCGCTGGCCCCCACATCAAGAAATTACTATGACTTGGAAAGTAGCATTGGAATAATGTATCAAATTTGATGAAGGATCAACATAGTGAAAACAAAATATAATCCTTAGATAGCATAGGGTAATTTGGTCACTGACTAGCTATCAGATATTGGTTAATATAAATATTTAAACCTTGAGTTTCTTTTCTTGAAAATGGCTGTAGATCAAGCAACCTCACTACAGGACACATACCCCCCAAAAAAGAAAAAAAAAGTATATTAAATCTGTAGGTCAAAGAAATCCCTACAAATCTCACGTTCATTAAAGCATTATTCACAATAGACAGGATATGGAATCAACCTAGGTTTCTATCAATGGAGAATGGATAAGAAAACTGTATCATATATATAGTACAGAATACTACTGAGCCTTAATGTAGGAAATCCTTCATTTTATCAACATGGTTGAACCTGGAGGACATTAGGCTAAGTGAAATAATCAAGGCACAGTCAGGCAAATATGGCATGATCTCATTCATACTTAAAATTCAAAAAAGCAACATTCATAGAAGCAGATAGTAGAATGCTGGTTTCCAGAAAAGGGAAATGGGAGGGCTTGGGGAGGACTTGGTCAAGGGATACAAAATTTCAGTTAGATAGGAGGAACATATTAAAGAGATCTCTTATGCAATATGGGACAATATTTAACAACCATATATTTTATCTAGAAGATAAATAAGACAGATTTTTAAGTATACTTACAACTGAAAATAAGCATGTGAGCCAATATGTAATGTTAATCAGCTTGATTTAGCCATCCCAAAATATATATATGAATGAAAACATCCTACTATATATGACAAATCTATAGAATTTTATCTATGAAAAATAAAGTAAATGAGTATGATCACCATGCTAAATTCACTAGGCTGCTATAAGATCTAAATATACATCTGCTTATACTCAGATGCTGTCACACTTTGCGAACTTAAGGTTGAAATACTACCAATAAATGTAATGAGAACAATGAATATGCATTTGTCTATTCTTGGCTTCATTCTTTTATTCACTTGTTCCTTGATTTGTTTAATGGATTTAAAAACATTTATCCATAAGGTAAGGGAAGTTATATATAGAAATAACTTAAGAAAGTAGTCTATAGCAGTCAGTGACTAGATTTGGGGATGGAGAAAACAATGAAAAAATGGCCCCAGGGATTTCAGATTTAGGAGCCTAGAAGCAGTGGTGCCTATAATAGAAAGGGGAAACAGTCAGAAGCTGGTTTATGTGGGAGTAGATAATGAGTTCCATTTGGGATATTTAATTTTGAGACTGATGGGGGGACACTTAATTGGAGATGTTCTGTAGGTGTAATGATATTAAGAAGGGGAAAAAATTCAATTAGAGCTCCAGCAAATTATATCAGCTGTGTCCAAACCATATTGATTGCCTGTGTGTATAGCTGGTGTGCAGCGTAGCGGAGCTGAATGCTACTAAGCTCCCCCTCAGCTCTAACTTCTTGGATTTGATGAAGAAATGGAGGGTGACACAGCACAAAGAAGACGTGCCGTGCTGCTCTCTGACACTGCTCTCTGATTCCTCCTCTGTTTTTTCCACTGCAAACTGACAATACTGTTTCCTGGTCAATCAATTGACCATCATCTCTAAAGATATCAAAATTCACCATATACTTGAAAGCAGTGCCATTATAGAAACAAATATTTCTATAGAAACATGATAGAAATGATTACATAACTTATAGAAAGCAATATAGAAAGCAGGGTATTGTAGAAATAGGTGCTACTGTATTAGTCTACTGAGAGAAGTAGGAGTTTTCACTATGTACCTAGGTTAAATTGACTATTTGATATTGATACAGCTAAAATGTTGTGGAAACTATTTCCCAGATCATTAGAATTCTTTAAAAAATTCTTCATAACCCAACTACAACCTGCTTTCCTTGCCTCATTTTTTTTTTTAATTTTTGACAGGCAGAGTGGACAGTGAGAGAGAGAGACACAGAGAGAAAGGTCTTCCTTTGCCGTTGGTTCACCCTCCAATGGCCGCCGCTGCAGCCGGCGCACCGCGCTGATCCGATGGCAGGAGCCAGGATCCAGGTGCTTTTCCTGGTCTCCCATGGGGTGCAGGGCCCAAGCACCTGGGCCATCCTCCACTGCACTCCCTGGCCATAGCAGAGAGCTGGCCTGGAAGAGGGGCAACCGGGACAGAATCCGGCGCCCCAACCGGGTCTAGAACCCGGTGTGCCGGCGCCGCAAGGTGGAGGATTAGCCTATTGAGCCACGGCGCCGGCTTCCTTGCCTCATTTTTGAAACATCCCAAACACTAAACATTTCAGAAACATGTAACTACTCACTGTTCTTCCAAACATCATGAATTGTATGCCTCTAAGTTTTGGCACATGCTTATCCCTGTTTCCTGGAATGCAAATGTTACTCTTCCATACCTGCAAAGCACCACCTTAAAAATTCTTACATTCTTTGAAATTTATTTCATATATCATCTCCTTCCTCCTACCCTAGGCAATATATTCATTTACTTTTGTAATATATATCATTACTATTACATATGAAATCTGCTATATTAATTACTATATTAACTACTACACAATATACCAGATTGTGAATGCATTAAATGCACTGTTTATTTACTTTTCTACTCTCTATAACTAAACCATCCCTATAGATTCAAGTATAATAGGTGACAATCATAGACCTATCAAATGAATGGTAAAAGCCTTGCTTAGCCATCAGGTTTACAAATAACCTGTTTTAATATAATATGATGGATCAAGAATGCAAAGGGTGTCCTAATAAGATTTGAAATCAAATACCTATATTATCAGAGTTTGTAAAGGGTGTGGGGCTAAGGGTAGCTAGGAGAATTTAGACTGTTTTTGCTCATCTGAAGTGAAAAGTCTCCATCTAGGAAAATCCAGTTGTTACAAGAGCTAAGAAAAGAGCCTCAGGTTTCTAGACTTCACAATTTTTCAGAAAGAAAAGCAGAATCTTATTTTTAAAACTTCAATTAAAAACAGTGCTAACTAATTTGCATTGTTGAATTTAATCATCAAGTTATAAATGGCATAGTATTATCTTAATTGCTTTTATACATTTATAATTAACAAACTTGTATGCATGCATATAGAATGACATCATAATAGTCCATTATACCATGGTTACTTCCTTTCTTGATTGATAGTTCAATTTCTTTATTGATATAGCTATAATAGAATGCTTATTTGAGATTCTACTAGAATAAAAATTTAGTTTGGAAAATATCAGAAATCCACGCCTTTTTAACATTGATGCTGCTCCTTTGTGAAAGATGTGTGTGTGTATTTGTGTGTGTGTGTAGTATATTTGAAAACTTGTACCATCAATAACAAGCATGTAAAATAAAAGTAATGATGATGCATGTCATATTATAAATAGTTTCCTGTACTTTCCTAATCAATCAGGTGGATTTCAGTTTCAGCGGAATTTCCAACCTAATATCTAACTCATCAATACATTTCCTGCCTATGGGATAAAAATGAAATAGAGTATAATAATAAAGTCTATACCAGACCTCCAAGGCATTTGGTATATATGCAGAAATAAGGAGACAAGCCTTAATACTGAGTAAATACAGGGACAAAGAAGGAGACTTGTGGCTACACATTGAGAGGAATGTAATTACGAATTTGTTTCCCCAGGAGAGAAAGACAATGAGCTTCTGCAAATGATCTGCACTATTGGGCAGTTTGAATGACAGGTGTAGAAGTCCCACAAATGCTCAGGGGTATCAGATCTGCTGGTCACAGAGTGTGTCTGACTCCCAGTTCCAAGGCTATAGCTGAAAGAAATCAGTGAACCCAGAAGGGAAACATTCCTTTTATGTGCAAAACTTCTGAGTAAAGCCATCTCTGCCAGCTGGAGCTCCTAGTTACACCTTCTATTTCTCCATCAAAAGAATCAAGTTAATGCCCAGAATAGAAAACAACCATGAATCTTGATGTAACCTCTCAAACACTCTAAAAACAGCTGAAGGATATGGGAAATTCACCTTATCCAGTTTTAGATGATTAAAATTCCCTTGAAAAGCAATTCACTGATTTTTTCATATCTAATTATGACTAACTATATTGAAAAATTAAAATGTGAGAAAAGCAGCTAATCACAGGTAGACAATTCACCAATTTTTCATATCTAATTAAGACTAACTGTATTGAAAAATTAAAATTTGAGGAAAAACAGCTAACCACAGGTCCTTCTTCATTTTGATAGGGTGTATCTTTAAAACGAAAAGGAAACATAAAAGTCCTGAAAAATTCAAAAGGGTAAAGGAAATAATGCCCTAAGGGAGGAGAGCTGAAAGTATAGAGCATGGATATTAAGGAAAATTACCAACTTCATATTCTGGTTAAGAGATCACCTACCAAGGGAACAAACAGGCAAGTCTTGGAGGTTTATAATCCTCACACCTACTACTGGTAGAGGTAGGTGATTAGATATGAGAAAATAGTGCTTTATTCTGGGCATGATAAACTGAACTGGAGGATTTAAAATGAACTGTAGGAAATACAAGGAAACAACTAAAATGAATGATTAAGGAGCCAGGAGATCTTAATCTGTGTAAAGCTGAAAAAGCAAAATATGCACAGTTTAGCTCTGTGCTAATGAAAGGAAAGAGATAACACTAAAAATAACCGAATGGCTCAAGCTTCAAGGCAGAAGGGTTCTGGCACAAATGAATCTATCCAGAAAAAAAAAATGAGGCTTAATTACACAAAGGAAAAATTGTTGACTGTTAGGAAAAGTGTCCTGAGATTAAATGACTGTTGTTGAATGGAGAACCATCAGAGAGGCAGTGACGAGGGTGTTATCTTCACACTCAAAGCAGCTAAAATGAGAAACACTGCCGGAAAACCCGTGACAGGATAAATACCCACCAGTTCCTAAGGAGATGGATGCACATCAACTTAGGGAGGACAACTGCAGAGCAGACAGAGCACCAGAACACAGAGTGGTGAGTCAGGCTGAGTTCCTGTCCCACTGGCCCAACCCACTTCACCTCACTTCTGTTACTAGACCTCCTTTCGGACTGACTCTTCTACTTCAGTAGAATCATGACATGGACTGTGTTGCTGTTTAGGGCTTTGTTGAATAAGAAAATCCACTTCACAAATAAAAATTTGCTCCTTCTAGAGTTAAGGACATTACAAAGATTATCAACGAATCAGTGAGTAGTGGTAGCTATCACCAAACCTAATGGGTTAAGAGTTTTGGTCCAACTTATGAGATGCATTTACAAATACATTATACATGTGCTTACAATAGCTGTATCTCCTTTAGAAGCAAATAAAGGTTTCCGAGATGTAGCTAAAAATGATGGAAAAAAGCATGCTGTATTGTGCCTCAAGTCCTGTGCTTACCTCCAGCTTCTCCCAACTTTTTTCATTTTTTCCCTCCTTGTAATGTGATATTTGATGCATGAAAGAATATCTGTATATATGTTACAAAGTGTAATAAAATGATACCCATGTCTGTCTATCTCAAGAACTGAAGCATTAACAATCAATTACATCTGAACCTGTGTGCTCAGACACTAGCCCTTCAGTCTGTCGCATTCACTCCTATCCAGAGTTGACTACTACCCAGAATTTGGCGGTTGTTTCATTCTTGCTTTTGTTTTTTATGCGTTTGTTTTGCCTTGACTTTTTATATTTATCACATATTTATGTATTCCAAAACAATATTTATTTTTTAATTTTTATTTATTTGAAGGGCAGAGTAACAGAGAGAGCAAGAGCGAGAGCAAGAGCGAGATTTTCCATCTGCTGGTTCAATCTCCAAATGCTGATAACAGCCTCAGCCAGAACTGGGCCAGGCCAAATCCAGGAGTCAGGAACTCCATCCAGGTCTCCCAGCTGGGTGGCACTTGGCCCATCATCTGCTGCCTTCCAGGTGCATAAGCAAGAAGCTGGATTGGAAGTTGGCCAGGAGTTTCTCTGAGGCACTCCAATATGGGATGAAGGTATCGTAGGTGCTGGCCTAACCAGCAGCACCACAATGCCTGCTCCATGAAATGGTATTTTGATTGGGTTTTCCTATGTTAGATTTTTCTGTGGTTTTATCTAATACAGATATCAGCACAGTACAACCAATGGACCAGTAAACAGGTTTTGTAAGATTGTAGTAGACTCATTCACACCTGTTCACTCATATTGTTTATGGCTGCTTTGGTGCTACAATAATGCAAAGTATCTGGACCGCATGGAAAACAGCCTGCAAACCTGAAATATTTATCATCTGACACTTTAAGGAAATGTTTGCAGACATCTGATAATGAAAGTTATTTTTATTCTGTTATTATTATTCAGTGTTCTTACATATTGCTGCTATTCATAATTTACATTGCTGTATTATGTTCCATGATATGATAACATAATTATTTGCTATTACAAACACTATGACTATCCTGTACTAAGATCCATGGCACTGGAGACTCAGTATAAAATGATTTCTTAGTTCTTTAGAAGATTTATTTTATTTATGAAAGCAGAGTTGCAGAGAAAGAGAGAGGGATCTTCCATCACATGGTGCAGTCTCCAAATAGCAACAAAGGCCGGGGCTAGTCTAAGCCAAAGCCAGGAACCTGGAATTCCATCCTGGTCTCCCACATGGGTGGCAGGGACCCAAGCATTGGGCCATCTTCCACTGATTTTCCAGGAGCATTAGCAAGGAGCTGGTTCAGAAGTGGAGCAACTGGGACTCAAAACTGGTACTCATATGGGATGCTTGCATTGCAAACAGAGATTTAACCTGTGATGCTACAATGCTGGCACTAATTTATTCATTTTTAACTCCTTTTTCCTAACATAAAAATCATATATATGCATTAGTTAGGAGAGAATACTGGAAACATAAAAAATGATTTTTAAAATTGCATCCTCTCCAAAACAAGTACTATGAGAATTACAATTTTAAGCCTCTTGCTTTTTGTTAGGAAATCCCTTATCCATTAACATCAGAAGTAGATAAGTATCACCTCAACCTCCCTTTACTTCCTCCCATTATCAGTGACTCTTATGTATCATTTTAATGATTTTATTAGAAATCCTGAAGCAAATAATTTGTTTGAGTGGAAGTAGTAGGAAATAATAGACAAACCAAAGGGAGAAGGAAGATTTAAGAAACCTTGGGAAGGTTCTAAAATGTTTATGAAGTTTTAACACATGTGTTCTACTCTTGATAGTTGTGAAAAAGAACTGTTGAGGAACTGCAGGAGATTTCACACCCTTACTCCAATCTCTTAATCCATCATGCAGGGACATAACCCCCTTTTTGGAAAACCAACTTTTCCCTCTACTTTTTCCCTCTACTTTTGGTATGAGCTCATACCAAAATCTTCCTAGAAACATACTGATCTGCTCCTAGGACATGAACCTCTTCCCTTCTTCACCTTTTCCTCCATCATTTTTTTGCAAATGATAGTTTCCAAGAAAAGAGTTAATTTGGTGCCTCATGAACCTCCTCATCTAAATTTATAAGGCAGGAGTCGGGAACGTCTAGCCTGTGGGCCAGAGAAGTCCCACAAAATCATTTGGTCTGGCCCTGCCAAGGCAACTGCAGGCAGGACTCAAAATTCAGCAAATCCATAGCAGGCTAACTTTTAAATTGATAAATGTGTATGTCTGTGAATGATGTTATAAATACCTAGATGACCCTTGGCAGAAAAAAGGTTCCCCATCCCTGAAGAGAAGAGACTGTAGCCTGAAGTATAGGCCAGGAAAAGTCTGGGGATACTTCTAGACAGATAGTTTTTATGCTATAATAATCTTTATGACAGTACAATCCTGCAAATGTGACCTATGGTGGCAGAAAACTGTACATAAGGGAGTCATTGAAGATGTTTGTGTCTGAGACACTTTTCCCTATAATAATTTTATTTTCCTGTTTCCCCATAACATAGCCATGTAAAGGTTTACAAAAATGAGTTCTACAAACACAAGGGGTGTGGGTGTTTCACCACAAACATATATTGCCGGATAAGTAAAATGCTGTAATAACGAAGAGAAAGGGGAATTCTCACAAGAGTTAATATGCTAATGCACATAATGACTATATGAAAAGGTAGTATATGTAAATTATCTCCAAATGACTTAAGCAGCTGCTGTCAGGATAAGAACAGGTTTCATAATCAGAGGATATATGAGGAGAGTTTACTACAGGTATTACTGATAGAGATGTGATCAGGATTAGGAAATGCAAGAAGTGATGATCAACAACTGCAGAACTAACCATAGACCTACAAGGTCAAGGCGAAGGGTGTTCCTTGTCTAGATGCCAATGCCAATGCCAATGCCAATAAAAATGCAAGAGTTAGTTGCCTAAACAGAAGCCATTGTCTTTGGTAGAGGATCAGCACTATGTGGAGATACTATGGGAACTAATTCACTACCACTGAATTCACACCCCAGTCTCTCTTAACTGGATGCCACAGGGCAAGGGAACTCTTTGGTGTGGCTTTTAAATAGAGCCTCCGGGGCAAAAAGCAGGGTCAAAGGAAATAATCTATAGCCTAAACAAAAATATTTTCCCTCAGATTAATCTATGTATGTCACCTGGTTTTTCTTTAATTAAATCTCATTGTTTCCAAAGCCTGTAAATAACTATACTAGCAAAGAGTTAGTAGGTAAACGTACTTACAACACTAATTGTGGTACCTAGAAAAAACCATTGAATAGGCAGATGGACAGATGTGTGCATGGATGGATAAAGCCTGAATGACTGAAGCTGGAAACATTACTGTTTAACTTACGCATTTGACACAACCTAGATCTGGACATAAAGAGTGTCTCTTTCTCTTTGATTACGGCAGCTAAGTGCATACATAGCAGCAACCAACGTTGTACTGACTTCTTTTAGAAAAATAGCTACGCACCACTTCTAGGACAATCAGTATTTTTGAGTTTGGGGGTCATGACACTTCAAAGAAGTTAGGAAAAGCAGTGGAGCTGTTTACCTTTGGACCCAGAATTCCTTTCATTTTTATTGTCATTCTCAATGCTGTGTTCACATTAGAATCACCTGGGGGAACTCTTAGTTTGATAAGGAGTTAATATCTAGAATATATAAGGAACACAAACATCTCAATAGCAAGAAATAAAATAATCCAATTTTAAATTGGGCTATTTTGGGGGGAGGTATTGTGCAGCAGTGGGTTGGAGTACTGCTTGCCATGCTAGCTAGCATCCCATATCAGAGTGCCAATTCAAGCCTCATCTGTTCTGTTTCCTCCAGTTTCTGTTAATGCACTTGAGAAAGCAGCAGATGAGAGCCTAAATATGTGGGTCTCCATCACCCATGTAAGAGACCCAAATGGGGTTTCTGACTTCTGTAGGGTGGGTCCTTTGGGGAATGGATCAGTGATGTAAGATAACCCCATCTCTCCCTCCCTCTCTCTCTCTCTCTCTCTCCCTCCCTCCCTCCCTCTCCCTGTGTGTATGTGTGTGTCTGTCTGTCTGTCTTTCCTCTGTTACTCTGCCCTTCAAATACATAAATAATTTTATTTAAAAATGGGTAATAGGGGCCAGCTCTGTGGTGTAGCTGGTAAAGTTGCTGTCGCCGGTTCCAGTCCCAGCTGCTCCACTTCTGATCTAGCTCTCTGCTATGGCCTGGGAAAGCAGAAGATAGCCCAGGTCCTTGAGCCTCTGCACCCACATGGGAGACCCACAAGAAGCTCTTGGCTTCGTATCATCGTAACTCCAACCATCGCGGCCAATTGGGGAACCAGCAGATGGAAGATCTCTCTCTCTCTCTCTCTCTCTCTCTCTGCCTCTCCTTCTATCTCTGTGTAACTCTGACTTTCAAATAAATAAATCTTTTAAAAATATATAAAAATGGGTAATAGATCCAAACAGACCTCTCTTAAAGGAAGACATATGAATGACCAACCAGTACATGGAAAAAATGCTCAACATCACCAATCATCAGGGAAAAGCAAATCAAAATCACAATGAGATATTACCTCACTCTAGTTAAGATTGGCTATTACCAAAAAGACAAAATATAACAAGAATTGGTAAGGACATGAATAAAAGGGAACCCTGTACACTGTTGGTGGGGATATAAATTTGTACAGCCATTGTGGACAACACTATGGAGGTTCTTCAAAAATCTATAAGTAGAACTATGATATGATCCAGCAATCCTACTCCTGGGTATATATCCCAGGGAAATGAAATCTATCTGTTGAAGATACATCTGCACTCCCATGTTTATTGAGGCTTAAACAAATAGCAAAGAAGTGGATGTAATCTAAGTGTTCATCGACTGATGAATGGGCAAAATATGATGCATATGCACAATGGAATATTAGCCATTAAAAAGTGTGAAATCATATCATTTGCAACAATTTAGATGGAAATTAAGATCATTATATTAAGTAAAATAAGCCAAATACATAAAGACAAATATCACATGATCTCACTCACACATGGAATCTAGAATATAGGCAATCTCATAGAAGTAAAAATATAATGGCAGTTACCAGAGGCTGAGGAGGGAAGTAGAAAGGGAGGGCTAGGGAAAAGTCGACTGATGAATACAAGGTTATAGCTAGATAGAAATAAGAACTTTGGAGGCTCTTTTGCACAGTAAGGCAACTATAGCTAATGTTAACGTGTGGCATATTTCCCTATTAACAAAACTACAAGATAGGATTTTGTATGCGTTCACTATAAAAAATGTCAGCTCTTTAAAGGAGAAACATATTTAGGCTCACTGGATTTTGCACGAAGTATAAATGTAATGAAACATCAAATATTATCCCATAAATTAAAAAAATATGTCTATTAAAATTTAAAAATAAATGAAGATTCTGGAACCAGAGATCACTTAGGCCAGAATCTCTGGAAACAGAATCCAGGCATGACTCTTTGTTAAAAACTCCAATGTGTGGTCAAGTTTGAGAACTACTGACTTTTTTGCTTTCTTTAATACCTACCACTGGTGAAGTTCACAACACGGTTTCCTTATCTATTCACATTTTTAAAGTAAACTATATACTCCCTTGCATCTAAAGTTATATATAAGAGGAATTACAAGATTTATTTAGTTTGGAGTCTAGGAAAATTATATATACAAAAGTAATAAAAAATATCAGCAGTTTTTAAAATAACTCATATACTTTAACTTCAGAGTCCTTATTAGTATTCAAAGGAGCATTGTATTTTTAGAAATGCTTCAGTGAGGAACACTTTATACTCTGTTCCTGATAAATGAAAGTGTTTATTTCCTCTCAGACAAGTTAGTAACAAACAACTATTTTTTAGCAACTGGACTGTATCCACCTATTCATTTCCCATGGCTCATTGGGCATCATTAGGAATGTAACAGGTTTTAGTTACTACCAACCCTAGTTACTGTAGAATTAGTCAATTACATGAGAATTTTAAAAATCAGTAGGACTCTTTTATTTTTGAACTCTAGTTGGACACTTCAAAGTGTGCAAACGTCATTAATTTTTGTCTGTTTTCTATGTGCCAAACCAGGGTATTGTATTTAAAAGAAGAAAAACTTTACATATTGAGAATGTAGCTCCTCTGCAGCCCATAGTTCAACTAATATGATACTTCCTAGAACATTCATTCATTCATTTATGTTACTGAGAGCAATAAGTTATAGAAAAACAACTTGAAATCATTGGTTAAGAAATGAAACACAATCAATAGAAGATGATGTAACCCTGGTAAAGTCTGACAATACTAACATTAAAATACTCCAAGAAAAAGTGAATGGTTGTTACACAGGATGTAAAGGAGAGTCATCATGTGCTCAGCACAAACAAGAGTGGAATTATGGGTAATTTTATGTTTTTTTTTACAAAGTCTACAGTGAGCATTTACAATCACAGATAATCCATTAGCAGGTATTTTATAGATCTGAATTAGTAAATACTCATTCACTTTATAAATATCTCTTTCCATTTCCTATGAAAGTATATTCACCAAATAACCTTCCAATTACAGCTTTCCGTTTAGGCATTAAGAATAATTATTAGGAATAACCTGCTGGCCAGGAATATAAAAATGCAAACCACTAAGAAGTCATATTTTTCATTGTTCACTACCACGTTGGCATTTGGCTGATACATCCATAAGTCTTTGAGAAGGGTGATTAGTTTAAAGCAGTCTGTGCTTATCCTGGTGGTGTATACATTGGTAAAGCCAAGGAGTTCACTGTGGCATAAGACAACGTACCTGAGGTTCAAGTTCCAGAAGTTCTGATCATCTTTCTTACTTAACAAACTTAAGTTTGTGAGAGCTATCTTTTCTATCACTTTTGGAGACTTAAATGTATATAGGCATAAAGGTTCTGAGAAGGTTTGGAAAAAATGCTGGTTTCCACAACATTTCACATAAAATTTTGATGTGTCAATAAGGCTAGCTCCTAGTTCCCATGAACATGTGACTTAAGCTATTATACCAGGCCCTGCACTCAGAATAGCCCCATTCTTGACTCAATACTATAAACTTGAAAGCCTGGGATTTTTAATTATTTTACCTTGAATTTGAGTTTTACCTGTGAAGTCATATGGGGCAATGCACCATGCATTTGAGCAGAGGAAGTATATGCAATATATGTGTCAGCCATTATTTGAATGTTCCATTAGTATTTGGCATATGTATGAACACATAATGCTGGTAGAGCCACAATATGTGGGAGTTCAGTGAGATTCCAAGCAAATACAAGATAAATGTAAAATATCTGATACTGAATAAACTAGGGCATACATAGCCATGGAAGATCTGGCTTTCTGTGAAAAGCAGCTCCAAGCATCTCTTGGCCCAAGCATCTATGGTTAATCAACACTATTTTGTTGATGAGGTATTCAAGGTCAGAATGTCCTAACTTGTGAAGATGAAGACGTAGACTGCACAGATCAATGTTTTTCAGATGATTTTGTGTGTGGGTTTTTTTTTTTTTTTTTTTTGGCCAAAAGAGAAACTAAGAAAGTGAAAAAAAAAAAGGACAACTGGTTGCTAGGCCATGATATTTGCGACTAAAGATAAATGGCACTAACAGGAAATAAATTTGAACATGCAGAAAGGCCATTTCTGAAATGTTTAGAACTGCAGAAAGACAAGGTCATTCTTCAGCCAGGAAAACAGCTACACAGTTCACTCCAACCCAGAAAGGTTCATTGTTATTTTTTGGGCAATGCAATTTGTAGCCCCCTCTTAATCTTCCCATCTTTCAAATAAAAGTTATAATACCCAATCACTATATTTCTTCTGCATCTTGAAAACATGCAATTCAAAACTTGCTCACACTTCCATAAACCATCCTTTGAATCCCTCAATACTGACCCAGATTCTGTAACAAACTTCTTATCCAATTCCCTCTCAATGAAAATCCCCATGAGTCCCATTGAGTAAACGCTGACATGCTATAGCAAACTAAATGCAACTGTGATGTTTCTTTGGTGTGTGTGTGGGAGGTATAGGGGGTGAGTTTTTGTACCAACAGGTATATTCTAAAATAGGTCTGTTTTATTGTTGCCTGCTGATAAGCAACTTGTTCAGGAAAAAAGAAAAAAAAAGACTACCATTTTCAAATGTTTGTGATTTTCCTTCTGTCCTCAATCCTCTTTCTCCTATAATAATTCCTACCTTTATCTTCGTTCAATGGAATTGATCTATTATTGGCTATATATATATGTGTGTGTGTGTGTATATACACACACTAAGTATGTATCTCTCAGTCAATCTTTTACACTGCAGCAGACTTATACTGAATTTGGACTGCAAAGAAAAAGTATCTCTACTATAGCTCCAGAGAGTTGCTACATTAAAGTCCATATCATATACCCTCTTTTCATAACATCATTCCAGTATTTCTTTCAACTTGATCTTCAGCTTCCCAACAAACTACTTAACTTCCCTTCCTCTTTACTCTACAAGCAAGCAGAAAACAAAATCAACAAAAACCAAAAACTACAAAACAACAAAACATTCCTCTAAAAGGAATGCACTGAATTAAGACAGTATTGACACATGGATGTATCCAGAGGAGATTCCCTGTTCCTACTCATCAACTAACATCCTCTTCTCCTGGTTCCTGAGCTGTGTGTATGGGTGTATGCACGTGGGTGTATGTGTGTACTTGAACATGAGGGAGAGATTTAGAGGATAAAGACTGAAGACTCAGTAGTTCGGGAACTTCTATATTGTTACTTGAATGTGAGAGATTAGTGAAGCACAAAAAAGAGAATCCATTTGAACTTTGAAGTAGCAGCAACAACATGTCATTGAAACTTTAGGAAAGGAAATGTAAATGCAACACCATAGTTGGCTCTATAATAAAAGATAAAATTCCATAATTATACATTAACCAATATGTAGGTATACTTAATTAATGTTAAGATATAATATAATGCATTATATTATTAAAATTATAGTTGGTTTTATAATAAAATGTATGGTGTCATAATAATGTACATGCTGTTTATGTATTTTCAATTTTTAGAATGAATCTTTGATAAAACACAGAGACCTAATTATATTTAGAGAACAAATCAACTCAATGTAAAAATTCAAGTTTACAGAACTTGGGAGAAGAAAGTTGGTAGGAAAAAAGAAGAAACATGGAAGATCATTAAAATTTCTATTTAACCATGGGAGGTGTTTAACCATGGGAGGTGCTAGGAGAACCTACTGACACTTTATCAAAGAAAAAAATAAAGATTTACAGATTGCATCTACAATGAAAGCGTAGAAGTGGGCATTTAATCTAGCAGTTATGACTCTGGAACACTTGCATCTCACATGGGAGGGCCTGGGCTTAATACCTGGCTCCAGCTCCTGTTTCTGGCTCCTTGCTAATGTAGACTCTGGGAGGCAGCAGCGATGGCTCAAGCAGTTGGGCACGTTTCACCTATGTAGGAGACCTGAACTGAGTTCACAGCTCCTGGCTTAAGCATATCTCAGCCTTCCCCAGTCATTGTGGGCATTTGGGGAATGAATCGTGAATAGAAGCACACACTCTCTCTCTCTTCTCTTGCTCTCTCTCGCTCTCACTCTCTGCCTCTCAAAAACAAATTAAGTGAAGGAGTGAATAGAAGTATGTGGGTTGAGTGTAACTAATTTTAAACTCTCACAAGAGAAATATTATAGATAATGAAAAAATAATAAAGAATATAAATGTTATAACAGATTTGTAAATGTAAGTATGTGAAAAACAAAATGACTCAGTATCTGCCTCTATGGAACAATAAGAAAATATATTATCCTTAAATAAAAAATTATGAAATAAAAAGTACTTTAATCATTCATAGATATGAATTTTGTCAGAAACAAAAACACTGCTTCAAATAATTTCACACTCAATAATATGTATCATGTATATTTTTAAAATCCTAATAAGAAAAAAATGAGGCTATATGTAACTCCCTTTCCCAGAAATGATAAAAAATTATATTTTGATATTTATGTATATATAAATGGGCTCAATTCTAGAATTATATGTATTCATACTATATAATAGCATTGGTTTCATTTCCTCATTTAATTTTGAATACCTTAATATCAGTACAATTACTTCTAAAATTTTATTTTAAATTTTTCCTCCTTAGTGATGTCATTTTTAACAACCTCCTAATGATTGATACTTGTGTTGTGTCCATTTTTCAATATAATATTAATTGGACTATAAGTATGCAGTGTTGAGAGGAAAGTTTATATCAATAGGTGCCTACATCAAGAAATTGGAAAGGCACCAAATAGATGAGCTTTCAACACATCTCAAGGATCTAGAAAAACTGCAGGAAACCAGAACCAAATCTAGTAGGAGAAGAGAAATAATTAAAATCAGAGAATAAATCAATAGGATTGAATCCAAAAAGACATTACAAAATATCAGCCAAACGAGGAACAGGTTTTTTGAAAAAATAAACAAAATTGACACCCCATTGGCCCAACTAACTAAAAAAAGAAGAGAAAAGACTCAAATCAATAAAATCAGAGATGAAAAAGGAAACGTAACAACAGACACCACAGAAATAAAAAGAATCATCAGAAATTACTACAAGGACTTGTATGCCAGCAAACAGGGAAACCTATCAGAAATGGATATGAAAACATGCAACCTACCTAAATAGAACCAGGAAGACATCGAAAACCTAAACAGACCCATAACTGAGACAGAAATTGAAACAGTAATAAAGGCCCTCCCAACAAAGAAAAGCCCAGGACCAGATGGATTCACTGCTGAATTCTACCAGACATTTAAAGAAGAACTAACTCCAATTCTTCTCAAACTATTCAGAACAATCGAAAAATAGGGAATCCTCCCAAATTCTTTCTATGAAGCCAGCATCACCTTAATTCCTAAGCTGGAAAAAGCTGCAGCATTGAAAGAAAATTACAGACCAATATCCCTGATGAACATAGATGCAAAAATCCTCAATAAAATTCTGGCCAATAGAATGTAACAACACATCAGAAAGATCATCCACCCAGACCAAGTGGGATTTATCCCTGGTATGCAGGGATGGTTCAATGTTCGCAAAACAATCAATGTGAAACACCACATTAACAGACTGCAGAAGAAAAATCATATGATTATCTCAATAGATGCAGAGAAAGCATTTGATAAAATACAACACCCTTTCATGAGGAAAACTCTAAGCAAACTGGGTATAGAAGGAACATGTCTTAATAGAATCAAAGCAATTTATGAAAAACCCATGGCCAGCATCCTTTTGAATGGGGAAAAGTTGGAAACACTTCCACTGAGATCTGGTACCAGACAGGGATGCCCACTCTCACCACTGCTATTCAATATAGTTCTGGAAGTTTTAGCCAGAGATATTAGGCAGGAAAAGGAAATTAAAGGGATACAAATTGGGAAGGAAGATGTCAAACTATCCCTCTTTGCAGATGATATGATTATTTAGGGGATACAAAGAACTCTACTAAAAGACTATTGGAACTTATAGAAGAGTTTGGCAAAGTAGCAGGGTATAAAATCAATGCACAAAAATCAACAGCCTTTGTATACACAGACAATGCCACGGCTGAGAAAGAACTTCTAAGATCAATCCCATTCACAATAGCTACAAAAACAATCAAATACCTTTTGACTTCTTAATTTTACTTGCATTTCAATATTTTATATTACTAAAATTTAATTTAGGGCATTATGTGTTTTAGAGTTTTGATTTTTCATATGATTATCAAATCACTTCTTTCATAATGCATCTGTACTCACTTAGCTGAATGTTATTTTTAATACATACACTTATGTATATTTTGGCAGTATCTCTGTGTCATTGATCTGCTTGTGCATTCTTTTAGTATGATTTTAATATACATTATAATATATTTGTGGACAAATGGTCTTTCATTTAAGTTTGTCATCATTTTCTAATTAATTTTCATCTACATTGCTGTAAGAGGAACTTTAGGGGCCAGTGCAGTGGCGTAGTGGGTAAAACCGCCACCTGCAGTGCTGGCATTCTATATGGGTGCTGGTTCAAGTCCCAGCTGTTCCACTTCCAATCCAGCTCCCTGCTAGTGTGCCTGGGAAAGCAGTAGAGGATGGCCCAGGTCCTTGGGCCCCTGCACCTGCGAGGGAGACCCAGAAGAAACTCCTGGCTCCTGGCTTCTGATCAGTGCAGCTCCGGCCATTGCAGCCAACTGGGGAGTCATCTAGAGGATCAAAGACCTTTCTCTCTCTCTCTTTCTCTCTCTCTCTCTCTGCCTTTCCTTCTCTCTGTGTAACTCTTTCAAATAAATAAATATTAAAAGAGAGTAAATTTAGAGTAATTTTTGTCACATTTAAGATCACCCCTCCAATTTAATTTTGATGTGTTCTATTATATTTTAGGTTAATTTGAGGAGATTGTATTACTAATCAGTAATTTTTCACTACAAAATATTGTATATATCTGTTCATGTTTTAATATTCATTTTATGTGTTTCATTAAGCTTTTCTATGTACCAGCTTCCATGCTAGTAATTGGTAGTAATTTCACATTTTCAACTCTTGTGGAGAATGAGAGCTTTGATTTCCAATAGGTTATTTAAGGACTTACTAACATGTAGGAAAGCTTGCATTTAATTAATATCTAAATATTTCTAGCTTTTTATTAAGTTTTGTGACTGGATTTTTTTGGATGTAACTGATGTTGATTCACTTAGTATCAAGTAGACAATAATATGTTCTAATGTGAAAAACCTGATTTCCTTTTCTAATATAATACTACTCATTTATTTTATGTGGCTTCATTCATTGGCTAGAACATACACAATAGCTTTTCTTTTATTTTTCTCAAAGAAACCATTTATTTAAGAAATGTAAATTTCATACGTACAACTTTAGGAATATAGTGATTCTTCCCACCATAACTGCCCTCCCACCCATACTCCCACCCCTCCTCTTCCCTCTCCCGTTCCCAGTCCCATTCTCCATTAAGATCCACTTTCAATTAACTTTGTACACAGCATACAAACTCTATATTAAGTAAAGATTTCAACAATTTGTGTGCGCTCACACACACACACACACACACAAATTGAGAAATAGTTTTACAGTTAACTCTTGTAATACAACTCATTGAGGACAGAGGTCCTGCATGGGGAGTTAGTGCAAGTGACTCCTGTTGTTAATTTAACAATTGACACTTTTATGTATGACTTCAGTGACCATGCGATGCTCTTGCCATGAGCTGCCAAGGCTATGGAAGCCTTTTGAGTCCACAAGCTCTGTCAGTATTTAGACGGGGTCATAAGCAAAGTGGAAGTTCTCTCCTCCCTTCAGAGAAAAGTACATCCTTCTTTGATGGCCACTTCTTTACAGTGGGTTCTCACAGAGATCATAACAGCTTTTAAAAGAGTTGTTTTTGTAGGACTCCTAGTTACATCTGCTTTTAGTGGAGAGATTTCCCACATTTCAATATCAATTATGTAACTGGTTATTGATTTGTGATAGACATGATTTATCATGCTTATAAATTATATTACTAAATATATTTTTATATATTACTAAAAATTACTTATATTACTAAAAATTTTTATTGTTTTTACTTTTAAGCTGGAAAGAGATTTTTTTCATTTTATAAATACTTTCACAACTTACAGAAAATATGTTTTCTCATATTTACCTACAATGAAAGATGTAAGCAGATTCTTATATTAAGCTTATATTTTCCTGAAATAAATGCAATCTGAGCATATTAAATTAGTCTCTTACTGGTTTAGTACTGGCTGCTCCTCATCCAATCCATCTCCATGCTAATGCATCCAGGAAAACAACAGAAAATGGCCCAAGTACTTAGGTCAGTGCACCCACATGGAACACATTAATGGAGTTCTAGGCTCTTGGCTTTGGCCTGGTAGAGCCTCAAAAATTGTGGCTATTTGGGGAGTGAATCAGTAAATATAAGATTCATTCATTCTCTCTCTCTCTCTGCCTTTGAAATAAATGAAATTAATATTTTTTATTTTTTAATTTTTGTTTATTTTTTGACAGGCAGAGTGGACAGTGAGAGAGAGACAGAGAGAAAGGTCTTCCTTTGCCGTTGGTTCACCCTCCAATGGCCGCCACGGCTGGCGCGCTGCGGCCGGTGCACCGCGCTGATCCGATGGCAGGAGCCAGGTACTTATCCTGGTCTCCCATGGGGTGCAGGACCCAAGTACTCGGGCCATCCTCCACTGCACTCCCTGGCCACAGCAGAGAGCCGGCCTGGAAGAGGGGCAACCGGGACAGAATCCAGCGCCCCGACCAGGACTAGAACCCAGTGTGCCGGCACTGCAAGGCAGAGGATTAGCCTAGTGAGCCGCGCCACCGGCAATTTTTTTATTTTAAAAAAAGTAGGGGCAGGCACTGTGGTGTAGTGGGTTAGGCCACTGCCTGCAGTGCCAGCATCCCATGTGGTTCCGGTTCAAGATCAGGCTGCTCCGCTTCTGATCTGGCCCTCTGCTGTGGCCTGAGAAAGCAGTGGAAGATGACCCAGGTCTTGGGCCCCTGTACACATATGGGAGACCTGTAGGACAAACCTGGCTCCTGGCTCTGGATTTGCACAGCTCTAGCCGTTGCAGCCAACAGAGGAGTGAACCAGCGGATGGAAGACTTCTCTCTCTCTGCCTCTCCTTCTCTCTCTGTGTAACTCTGACTTTCAAATATATAAATAAATTTGTTTTAAAAAAGTAAAAATAGCAGCACACTTTGTGCTGTATCAGGTTAGGCAAGTGACTGCGATGTCAGCAGCTCATGTGGGGACTCATTTAAGTCAAAGCTGCTCGCTCAGTCCAACCCTGGCCATTGTAGCTATTTGGGGAGTGAACCAGTAGATGTCTCCAGCAACATCTTCCTCTTTGTTGACTGGACAGGCTAGCAGGGCAGAGAGAAACCTCTGCACTCAGCTACTGTGGGAGCCTTGTGTGGTGAGACTGTGGGGACTCAGTGGTACAGGGTGCAGGTGGCTCTCTGGGCAATCACTGGTTGTGGTTCCACACACTCAGAGCTCCTTGGTTGCCTAGAGCACATCAATATAGCAGTAACTGTGCTCATAGTGAGGACTGCACAGACCATTTGTGTGGTTCATATGGTGGTGTGGAACACAGTGGGGGGCTAACACCGGGGCATTAAGATCTACCATGCCCAACTTGGGTATTACCCTGGGTTCATCCTAGAGCACTGACCAAAGCTCCCTGGCCACACCCACCAGACATTGCTTGTTATTCAATGAAAGTACAGACATTCCAGGAAGCCACAGAGGCATATCTCAAAGATAAACACCATCAGAGGGAAAAAAAAAAAAAACAAAAATGAACTCTACAAATGTGTAAAAACAAACACAGAAATTCAAGAAACAGGTATAAGGAAGACACCATGACCCCCTCAAAGGAACACAGCAACATTTCAATGTTAGAATGTGAACATGAAGAGATTGAGGAAATGCTGGAAATGGAAATCAAAAGATTAATCATAGGATTACTCAAAAGCAATCAGAAGCAAATGCAAAAGCTAAAGAAAAGCATATATGACATTAATCAAAATTTTTTCCATGAAATTGAAACTTTAAAGTCGGTGAACTCAGGGGGTTTCCATAGCCTTGGCAGCTCATGACAAGAGCCTAGGGTGATTACTGATGCCATAAACAAGAGTGTCAATTTGTTAAGTCAACAACAGGAGTCACTGTGCACTTACTCCTCATGTAGGATCTTTGTCCTTAGTGTGCTGTACATTGAGATTTAATGCTATAACTAGTACTCAAACAGTATTTTTCACTTTATGTTTCTGTGTGGGAGCAAACTGTTGAAATCTTTACTTAATGTATGCTAAACTGATCTTCTGTATATAAAGAGAATCGAAAATGAATCTTGATGTGAATGGAAGGGGAGAGGGAGTGGGAAAGGGGAAGGTTGCGGATGGGAGGGACGTTATGGGGGGGAAGCCATTGTAATCCATAAGCTGTACTTTGGAAATTTATATTCATTAAATAAAAGTTAAAAAAAAGAAAAGTTAAAAGAAATATTCGAAATGAAGAATTCAATATATCAAATAAAAAATATGGTAGAAAGATTTAACAGCAGATTTGGTGAGGCAGAAGAAAGAACATATGAACTAGAAGACAATCTTTGGAAATCTTACAGTCAGACCAAAAAAAAAAAAAAACAGAAGAAAATAGAAAAATTTTAATAAGTATTGGAGATTTATGGGATATTATCAAATGACCCAACATATGGGTCGTAGGAGTTCCTGAAGGTGTGGCAAGAGAGAACAGAGTAGAAGGCCTAATGAAATTATTACAGAAAACTTCCCCAATTTGGAGAAAGAAAGGGATGTCCAAACAGAGGAAGCACATAGAACTCCTAATAGACATGACCATGACACATTATAGTTAAACTCTCCACAGTAAAACATAAAGAAAAGATTCTGAAATGCGCCTGAGAGAAATGCCAGATTACTTTCAGAGGATCTCCAATTAGACTCATAGCTGACTTCTCATCAGACACCCTATAGGCTAGAAAGGAATTGTGAGATAAAGTCCAAGTCTTAAAAAGAAAAGCTGTCAACCCAGATTACTGTGCCCTGCAAAGCTCTCATTTATGAATGAAGGTGAAATAAAGAATTCCTGTAACAAACAGAAATTGAAAGAATTTGTCACCACCCATTCAGCCTTACAAAAGATGCTTAAGGATGTGCTACACACAGAAACACAGAAACATGGTCATCACTATGAAAGAAGGTGAAGGCAGAAAATCACCCAGTAAATGCACAAAGGGAATTTCAAAGTAAAAAAATAAAACAGGAATATTTACGGAAAAATGGCAGGACCAAGTCGTTACTTGTCAATAGTCACCTTGAATGTAAATGGCCTCAACTCTCTAGTTAAAGGACACAGACTGACTGAATGGACTAAAACAAAACTCATCTATTTGCTGCCTACAAGAAACACATCTCACCAACAAAGATGCATGCAAAGTGAAAGGATGGGAAAAGATATCCCAACAGAAAAAAAGAGCTGATATAGCCATCCTAATATCAGACAAAATAGACTTTAACAGAAAAACTGTTAAAAGAGACAAAGAAGTGCACCATGTAATGATTAAGGGATCAATTCAACAGGAAGATATGACTAATATAAACATATATGCAACTAATTACAGTGCACCTGGCTATTTAAAAAAGGTTAATGGGTTTAAAATGAGACATAGACTTACATACAATAGTAATGGGGGACTTCAATATCCCACATTCAGCAATTGACAGATCAACCAGATAGAAAATCAGCAAGGAAACAGAGTTAATTGATACTATAGACCAAATAGATCTAACTGATATCTACAGAACTTTTAAGCACAGAGTTGCAGAATAGATACTAGGATAGATCACATGCTAGACCATAAAACAAGTCTCAGCAAATTCAAAAAAATTGAAATCATACCATGCATCTTCTCAGGCCACAATGGAATGAAACTGGAAATCAACAACTTAAGAATGTCTAGATTATCTGCAAACACATGGAGACTGAAGAACATGATCCTGAATGAACAGGGGGTCATAGAAGAAATCAAAAGAAAAATCAAAAATTTTCTGAAAATGAAGATGATAATACATCATATCAAAATATATGGGGGCCAGTGCTGTGGCACAGTAGGTTAATCCTCTGCCTGTGGTACCGGCATCCCATATGGGCACTGGTTCTAGTCCCAGCTGCTCCTCTTCTAATCCAGCTCTCTGCTGTGGCCTGGGAAAGCAGTGGAGGATGGCCCAAGTGCTTGGGCCCCTGCACCCATATGGGAGACCCAGAAGAAGCTCCTGGCTCCTGGCTTCGGATCAGCATAGCTCTGGCCGTTGAGGCCATTTGGGGAGTGAACCAACAGAAGGAAGACCTTTCTCTCTCTCCCTCTCACTGTCTGTAACTCCAACTCTTAAATAAGTAAATAAAATCTTCTAAAAAAATTAAAAGAAAATGTATGGGATACAACAAAAGCAGTGTAGCAAGGGAAGTTTATAGCAATTAGTACCTACATGAAGCAATTGGAATGGTAACAAATAATGAGCTATCAATGCATTTCAAGGACACAGAAAAAAATCAAATCCAAAATTAGTAGGAGGAAAGAAATAATTAAAATTAGACAATAAACAAATATAAAACCCAAAAATAATAAAGATCCATGAAATGAAGAGCTGTTTTTTTTTGAAAAACATTGAACAATATTGATACACCATTTGTCCAACTAACCAAATGAAGAGGGAGAAGACTGAAATCAATAAAAATCAGAAATCAGAGATAAAAAAGGAAATGTAACAACAGATATCACAGAATTAAATGAATCATCAGGAATTACTACAAAGAGATGTATGCCAACAAGTTGGGAACCCTAGAAGAAATGGATAGGTTCCTAATCCTATACAATCTACCTAAATTGAATAATGAAGACATAGAAAACCTACAGATCAATAACCAAGACAGAAACTGAATCAGTAATAAAGAAAAGCCCAGGACCAGATTACTTCCCTGCTGAATTCCACCAAACATTCAAAGAACAAATTCCAATTCTTTTCAAGCTATTCAAAACAATTGAAAGGGAGGTAATCTTCCCAAACTCCTTCTATGAAGCCTGTATCACCTTAATTCCTAAGCCAGAAGATACAACAGAGAAAGAGAACCATGAACCAATATCCCTCATTAACATGGACACAAAAATTCTCAACAAAATATTAGCTAATTGAATCACACGACTCATCAGAAAGATCATTCACCTGAACCAAGTGGAATTTATCCCTGGTATGCAGGAATGGTTCAACATTCACAAATCAATGTGGCATACCACATTAACAAACTGAAGAACAAAAAAATGGTTATCTCAATAAAGGCAGAGAAAGCATTTGATAAATGCAACACCCTTTCATGATGAAAACTCCAAGCAAATTGGGCATAGAAGGAATATTCCTCAATACAATCAAGGGAATTTACGACAAAACTTTGGCCAGCATCCTATTGAATGGGGAAAAGCTGGAAGCATTCCCCCTAAGATCCGGAACCAGACAATTATCCCCACTCTCACTATTGCTATTTAATATAGTACTGGAAGATTTAGCCAGACCCATTAAACAAGGAAAAGCAATCAAAGGGATAAACATTGGAAAAGAGTAAATCAAACTATCCCTATTTGCAGATGACAAAATTCTATACATAGGGAATCCAAAAGACCCTACTGAGAGACTATTGGAACTCATAAAAGAGGTTGGCAAAATGGCAGGATATATAATCAACACATAGAAATCAATAGCCTTTTTATACACAATGTCTTGGCTGAGAAAGAACTATTAAAATCAGTCCCATTCACAATAAATCCAAAAAGAATTAAATAACTTGGAATAAATTTAACCAAGGATATCAAAGATCTCTATAATGAAAATTACAAAATACTAAAGAACAAATAGAAGAAGAAACTAAAAAGTGAAAAAATCTTCCATGTTCATGGACTGGAAGAATCAACATCATCAAAATGTCCTTATTAGCAATAGCAATTTAGATTCAATGTGATCTCAATCAAAATACCGATGACATTCTTCACAGATATAGAAAAAATGATGCTAAAATTCATATGGAAACAAAAGAGACCCTGAATAACTAAAGCAAACTTATACAATAAAAACAAAGCCAGAGGCATCACAACACCTGAATCCAAACATACTACAGGGCAATTATAATCAAAACAGCCTGGTACTGGCTCAAAAAACACTTGTAGACAAATGAAATGGAATAGAACCTCCAGAAATCAATACATGCATCTTCCACTGACGAACAGTTCATACTATTTGTTGAACTCTTTCATTTAGTGCAGGGTTAACTATATGATCATTAAGTAAGCTGAAAACAGATCTTTGTAAAAATTAAGAGTAGGAATGTGAGAGTGAGGAGGAGGAAGAGTTGGAGCATGGGCGGGCAGGAGGGAGGGTAGGGGGGAAGTGTCACTATGTTCCTAAATTTGTATATATGAAATACATTAAACTTGTATAACTTAAATCAAATTTAAAAATACATTAAAATAGAAATTAAATGTTCTATGTATTTTGTAACAAAAATCATAGATCTTTTTTCATTGTATTCAGTTTTGTGTTATTGCAAAAATATCTTTATAAAGTACCTATTTCCTTGAAAATTTATTTTTATTTATTATTTTATTTTATATTAATAAAAATAGAACAGTTTTATGCATTCCATAGGCACAGTTCTAAGAAGACAATCCCATTTCGCCCACTCCTCCGCTCTGCCCCAATCCTCCACCCTCCCTTCCACTTCTCTCTTCATCAGTTTTTGCAAGGATATAATTTTAATCCTCTTCATATTCACAGGCTTAATTCATCACCAATCACAATATTAAACAAAAATTCGGAAGACTGCATTTACACAAAAGTATAAACAAAGTCTAAAAATGACAATCAGATCTCAAAATGACCATTTCATTCCTATACATTTTTATATTCTATATTAACTGCCACATATCAGAGAAAATATATGATATATGTCTTTTGGATACTGGCTTATGTCACTATGCATAATGATCTCTAATTGCAAATGTTTTGTTCAGAACAAGAGTATTTCATTATTTTTCATGGTAGAGTAGTAGTATTCCATCATGTATATATACCACAATTTCTTTATCCAATCATTAGCTGATGGATATCTGATTTGATTCCATATTTTAGCTACTGTGAATTTAGCTGTGATAAACTTGGGGAACAGATATTTCTTTCATATAATGATTTCATTTCATGCTGGGTTATATGGTAGATTTATTTTCAGCTTTCTGAGGAATCTCCATACTGTTTTCCACAATAGCTGTACTAGTTTACATTCCCACCAACAGTGGATTAGGGTACCTTTTCCCCTATATCCTTGCCAGCATTTTTTTTGAAATTTTGGTTGATAGCCATTCTAATTAGGTGAGGTAAAACCTCATTGCGGTTTTTATTTCTAAATCCCTGATGGCTTGTGATCCTGAGCATTCTTTTTGTGTCTATTGGCCAGTTTTATTTCATCCTTTAAAAATCCTTTGCCCATTTCTTAATCGGATTATTTTGTTGTTGTTGAGTTTCTTGAACTCTTTATATATCCTGGATATTAATCTTTTATCAGCTGCACAGTTTGCAAATATTTTCTCCTATATTCTCAGTTGCCTCTTCACTTTGTTAGTGTTTCCTTAGCAGTACAGAATCTTCTTAGCTTCATGTGAACCCATTTCTCTATTTCTGTCTTCATTGACTGTACTTCTGGGGTCTTCTCCAATAAGTCTTTGCCTATGCCAATGTTTTGCCGTGTTTCCCCAATGGTTTCCTCTAGTAATTTGATGGTATCAGCTAGTAGATTTAGATCCATTTTGAGTTGAACTTTGTATAAGGTATAAGGTAGAGGTCTTGTTTGTTTATTCTTAGGTCTTAATTTTCTTTGAATTTCCTGGCTTTTATATGAGAGTTGGTATGTTTTTTACAATTTCAATGGTTTTTGACCTTTGCTGCACATTAAGGTCATCTGGGGATCTTTTAAATATCCCCAATGGCCAGGTTGCCTCACAATCCAAAAACCTATCATGATGATCCAAATAACAGGAAATGTAGAGGACCATTGGATATGCTAAAATATGCAGATAGTGGGTGTCTTTACTAGTGGTTAGTACCAGGATTCCATTCCTGCCTTAGGCTTCTGATTCCAATTTCCTGCTGATGTGGACCATGAAAGGTGGTAGTGATGGTTCAAGTGGTTGAATTTCTGGCATCCCTGTAGGATACCTGGATTGGGTTCTGGCTTTGGGCTTTTTCTGGGCCCATTTCCAGGCCATTTAGGACATTCGGGGAATGAACCATGAGATAGGGTGTTTCTCCTTTTCTTTCTCTCCCTCATAAAATTTTAAAAACAAATCTAAAATTAAAAATGCAAGAAAGGAAGTGTCAATGATTAAAACTCAAGGTTTATATATTTTGCAACAGCAGCTACTTTGGCAAATTTGTAAACAAGCTAATCCTAGTATCTCGGAAAAACACAAGCTTAAATTTGCCTGGAGCTACAGCTCGCAAAATATTGTCCGGCATATACCCCATGCAGAGAAATCATTATACTCACCAAAACTTATGAAGGAGGATCATTTTTCAACTACAATCTTTAACTGCTTTTTGGAAAATTCATTCATATTTCCTTAAGCAAGTTTTAGAAAACATATACATGAGCAATTATGAATTTGGCCTTCAGCCTAACTCAAGAACTGAAAAAAATCTCAGTATGATGAATTCATTTATTTTTTCTTCCTTTCTTTTCTTCCAATAAGTAGACATATCCATTTTAAAAATGGCTCAATTATAGCATTTGATACCAACTTCCTCATTAATGGTAACAATTCAAATTATGTTTATTTGTTCACATAAGTATAATTTTTCCAAATGAAAATAAGTTGTACATGGGTTGACAATGAATGGCTTCATTCAGCACTATGACAAAGATAGTCGAATTCAGCATTACTTAGCCACCTAATAAAAAACCTAGTAATAATTCATCCATGAAGCTGTTCATCACATAAAAGCAATTGTTAATTAACTTTTTATAGAGGGAACTCATATATTTTTCATGCTATCCTAACATTTCAAAAATGTCCTGGGAAATTAGAAAATTAAGATAATGTAAACTATTGATATATTATAATTCCAACAATGAAACATCTTGCCCAGACCTCTAATGAGGGTTCACAGCAAAAAAAGGGGCTGGGGAATGCATAAAGACATGGCAGGCAGGGAGAGAGGAAGCCCAGCTTCCTATGAAGATGTTTTAGAGAAAGACTGCAATTCCTATGGTATCAATGCAATTTGTCTAAATTTGCCAGTTATAAAACTGAATCCTTAACTGGTTAAACAAATTCATGTAGCTAGCTATTGTTATACAAATAGCTCTTTTGGAGATTTTTCTACTACAGTTTTTACTTTAAGTAAACACTTCTTGGTCTTGACAATAGCCAATGGGAAGGATCCCTCTACTTTCAACTAGTGGGAAAGGAGAGATTTGACTCCTCTTGGAATAAATCAACTTATTTAGACAATGTTAGATTGAGAGATATAGTCTTTTCCCTGTTCTCTGGATCTACAAAGGGCTCCCCCCAGATTTTGTGAAACTGCATAGAAGGAATTAGAGTATCCAACATATAGCAGGCTACCTTTGTGTTTGTCCTAGTAAGTGGAGCTTTAGTAGCAAACTCAGTTTGATTCAGAAGAATAAAAAGAACTGAAATTTCTTTCACCTTAGTATTATGGAAGAGGTTTATCTTGGATCATCCATTTTTGTGAGCATGAAATCTGGAATAGAATAGTTTGTTTCCACATGTTCATTCTCTCTTTATTTCTACCTATTTTATTCTATCTGTGTTACTTCTATTAAATGCATCTGCAGTGAACTTTTCAATTGCTGAAGTGTGTTTACCGGTTCCATATGCTTAGATTCTGAGGTAGGCTAAATAGAATCCTTAATTCTAGGAAGTAAATCAGGCCAAGGTATTTAAATAACTTGACCAAGGTTAAACTATTATCTGTAGTTGATATGGGAAGAGAACTTTGAGATAATGTTACCTTTACTTTGCTATGTTTCCAAAACTGTATTTGAAACATTAACCAGAACAATACTATCTGTGAAGCATTTTACATTTTCAAAAGCCCATTAACTTCACATTATTTATCAAAGCAACCTTGGTGCTTAGATATAGTTTTCTTAATTTCAGAGGTGAAAAAATTAAAAATCATGGAGTTTCTCAAAATTTCATCATTTTAAAACTACCATATTATCCAGCCATCACATTACTGGGTATATATTCCAGGCAAATGAAATCACTTTTTCAAAGAAATACCTCTACGACCATGTTTATTATATCATTATTTCCAATAGCCAAGACATGGAATTAACTGAGGTGTCTAGTAATAAATGAATTAATTTCTGAAGTGTGGTGTATATATATTATATATACACATATACACACATATATACTTATATATACATATACATATACATATACATATTGGAACACCGTTCAGACATAAAAAGAATGAAATTCTGGTGTTTGTTGTGACATGGTTAGAATTAGAGGACATTATGTTATGTGAAATAATCTAGGAACATAAAGACAAATAGGGCATCTTCTTGCTTATATGTGGAAGCAAAATGTTTATTTCATAGAAGCAGAGAGTAGAATAGTGGTTACTAAAGGTTGGGAAGGGTAAGTGGTAGGGGGTTAGGAAGGAAGATCAGGTAACAGGTACCAAAATACACTTAGATAGAAGCATTAAGTTCTACGGCTCTATAGCACAGTGGGGTGACAGTATTTTACAACATTTTGTTATATATTTTAGAAAGAGCTAAAAGAGGAGTTTGAAAGTGTAAAATGTCTGATACAAATAAATGACAAACGTTTCAAGTGATGGATATGCTAATTATCCTAATTTCATCATCGTGTATTATCTATAAGTATCAAATCCTCACTGTACCTCATAAATATGTACAATTATTCTGTCAATAAAAATGCTTCTTGACAAAACACACAAACAAAACACTTCATTTATTTGATAACTAAGCAAATGTTTGGCCTCAACGTCTAATAAGCTGAAATCCTATCTTTTTCCATCAAACCATGGCTTTCTGTTTATTCTTCATACAAACTACTTAAAATAAGTATCTTTTGTTTAAATAGTTTAAGATGTTTTAGAGTATCTTAACATTTAAAAAACTGGATAAATGTCATTGAATTAAGAATATACTCATTTATTTCCTTGGAAAACCTGGAGATCAAGTGTATATCAAGTAATATTTTTGAGATTGTAATAGCCCCCATTGTTTCACACACACACACACTCACACATGCGCGCACGTGCTTGACAGAGATGAGAGAAGGAGGGGAGGGAGAGAGGGAGATATGGGGGGGGGAGATTTTGATTGATTTGTGATTACCACAGAAAATATTGGCAACATTGAAGTCTGCCTCAAAGTGAGATGGAGAATTACTGGGAAACAGTACTGCACAAGGACACACTGTTCTTTTGTTAACAGTACACAAGAAATAAGAAAATATGCTCTTCTTTACTTCTAAAGTTCTGACAGTTTCTTCCTTATCATGCCCCCATTGTGCTATCGCCTTTCATTTCTCCCTTTCATTCAAAATGTTGCCTACTCCATTTTATATTTTAATACAAAGAAAATCCTTGTGATGGGAAATGCAATGGTAAAAAGTAAAGAAACATTTTCTAAAAATGCTGATTATAATATATTCTTAGTAGCCTGGGATGAATCTGCATTAGTCTCCCAAATAGGTTCACCCAAGAAGGTCAGCATAATGGCAAATTTAATAGCAATAAGACCTCACCTTTTTTGAATATTTCCCTAAAAGAAAGGCTCAGTGCTAAATGGAACAAGGAGGTCACTTTGTCATATGGCATCACGAGCATTTCTTCATAAATTTGAGACCGAAGGCAGATGCACCAGTGCTCTGGTATGGCTTTCCTAGTTGATTTGCCGTGGTCCATGGTGGATAAATCATTCCAAGTGCCAAGAAAGTAAGCCTTCTCGCTTTTATTTAAATGGCAGAAGGTGACCACTGTGACCACACTATTCAGTAGTCTTAGAGGACAGACATAATTTTGTTGGAAAAATAGAAAGACATCCGAGGCAGATGAAATAGCCAGTAAAAAGGTACAGAGAAATAAAATAGGCAGGCTCTAGGAGGAATCACAGGTAGGCTGGCATTGCTAAAGTATAAGATATGGAATCAGAGGCTGTGGTAAATCTAGAAGTGTAGCCATGAGTGAGATTGTAAGAAACCAGTATTTCATGCTTGCAAATTAGATTTCCTTATGTAGACACTAGTATTTGCCTATGTGTGTTTAAGTAGGATGAAAGATAAGACATGATGATGATAATAAAACCAATGAAAATGGCAAGGATTTACTGAGCATTTCAACAAGTCAGACACAATCCAAACTACTCTTCACGTATTAGCAATTTAAGTCTCATAGAAAAAGGTTTATTATCATTATTTTACAGATGAGTGATGAAGTGACTTGCTAGATATTATGGACCTAATGAATAGTAATGCTGACAAGGAAACACGATTCCACGGGGCCCTCCACTGCACTATCTTGTATGTTTAGAGAGATCACACTGATGGCACTAGTAAATGGGGGAAGCTATTGGAGACTACACTCTGCATGTCTACACAACATATGGGAATGTATTTCATGGATAGCAGAATTCAGAAACACCTTGCCAGTAAAAGCAAGTAGTATAAACCCCTTTTATAGGTGCTAAGACAGACTCAGAGTGCTGAAATGATTTGGCCTTAGTCTTAGGAATCTTCATTCACCACACTTTCTATTTATTAGAAATAAACTGCTCCAGTTTTCTAAAAATTCATCATTTTAGAAAACACAAAAAAGTACTCTTTTTTAAAATCTATTTAGAAGGGCAAGAGATAGATATGCAAAACGCATGTGCACAAAGGCACAAAGTGTCTGGAAATCTCATAGACATATTCATTGTGTACTCTTTCATTTATTTATTTTTAATGATTTATTCATTTATTTGAAAGGCAAAGTTACAGAGAGAGAGAGAGAGAGAGAGAGAGATCTTCCATCTGCTGGTTCACTCCCCAAATGGCCGCAACAGCTGGAACTGCGCTGATCTGAAGCCAGGAGCCAGAAGCCAGGAGCTTCCTCTGGGTCTCCCATGTGGGTTGCTGGGGCCAAAGGATTTGGGCCATCTACTACTGCTTTCCCGGGCCTTAGCAGAGAGCTGGCTTAGAAGTGGACCAGCCAGGACTTGAACCGGCGCCCATATATGATGCCAGCACTGCAGGCAGTGGCTTTACCTGTTACGCCACAGCATCAGCCCCTTTCATTTATTCATTCATCCATTGAATAATCACTTCTAGAGTCTTTTATGAACCATGTATTATGATCTTGGTTCAGGGAATATTAGTGAGGTAAGGAGACAATTGAATTTGCTTTTGTACACTGAATTCTGTCCAATTTGCAGATGGTACTTGGTTGATTGAACTTTCTAAAGCTACCTTCTAGGATTATCAAGTTCCTGCCCCCAAATATTTTACACTAGACAAAAATACCACATGCACCATAAACTGAGAAAAATATCAGTCCAGGGAGGCTCATTCTGTGCTCAAAATATTTACATTGTCCATTGACAGGCAATGCTATAAAACTACTGGAGGTATTTTAATATCTACAGCTTCTGATTATACTTATCCCTTTTTGTGATGGAATGCAAAGAGTAGACAAACTAGTAGCCTTCCTTTAGGTCACTATTTCCCCAGCCCAGGAGTTCCTAAAATCTTGGGGTGGCAATCTAACTGCATATTTGACACAGCTATTTATTTGTCTGACCCCAACAGTCTGCTTCTAAGGACAAGCTTCTCTAGCTATATAATTTTAAGGGGCAAATATCAACATTTGAAGAAAACAAGTGTGCTTGAATGTCACTCTACCTTATGATTCATATGTTATTCCTAGGGTGTTCTCCAGCAAGTTAAGTGGGCTATTGTACACACAAAAACCCTGAAATTCTGACATCTTCTATTACTTCAAACTGACTGAAAATCAGCTTTTCTTCCATTGAGATAAATTACTTGACAGTCAGTTGAAAAATTCTTCCCATGGGCTTCTCTTTCCTGGAAACTTTCCCACCCCCAGTCCTCAGAAATATATTTGCTGGGTTTTAGTCTATCCCAAGGCATTATTCATATAATCCAAGGAAACCTAAGAGGGACTCGATGACTAATTTGCAATGATCTGAGGTACCTGAAATATTTTATTCATTTTATTTTTATATTTCTTTGAAATAAATGTACTTAATATCCTACGGGTAACTCTGATATTAAAAAGTCACATTTATTACCTATATACCAGAGCCTATATCCCAAAATAGAATTATTTATGAGAAACCCTAACACAAATAAAGATACTAAACCCTCAGGGCCTCTTGTGCTTTTATATTTGACATCTCCTCTTTTCAAATATTCATGTAGAATAGCCTTAAGTAGAAACTTCAAAAAGTGCTAGCATAAAATATTTTCCTGAGCCACTTTCCCATGGATGGGGTGCTTTCTCAATGTGGACTCTCAGCAATAGTCTCTGCCCAAACGAAGAAGGGGAACCTTTCCAATAGCTTGTGAATGCCAACATTTGCTCTGCTTCTCTTGCTTACTTCAGAGCAATCACAGGTCACCACATGTTTCCAGCATCAGAGATGAAGTTCCAATTGATTTCATCACACGGTGATTCGTAAACTTTCAGTCTCATGTGAGGCTGGGATATCTTTCACAACCCTTAATATAGTTTCCAACTGCTTCATGCTCCATATATCAGAAATCCATTCACCACCCATTTCCCAAAATTTAGAAGTTTCAGTTTAAAAATAAAGGTCCATAAGTGAGTTCATCTTATTTTTCAGATAATAGGTTCTGGCTCTCAGATCCGGCAGGCTTTTTTTTTTTTAAACGTCTTACCTTATGTTAAATTTCATACTGATGATTTCTAATATTGTTCATGCTTCACATCAGTAGAGTTTCTGAATTCAAATGCAAATTTAACTTAAGATGTGAGAAAACTTTTGAATTGAAAAATAACTTTTAAATACAAAAGATGTAATGATGCTTTCTCATACCAAAAATAACACGAGTCACCTAATACCTAATACAAGTGTGCATTATAGAGATACATAAGATGTATTAGAGTCAAAACTATCCATTTGTGTATTTTCCATTCGTTCAGCATATAATCACCATGCAAGTCACTTATGCCCCAACATAATGCTTAGTTTGTTTTCCCCAACTCTACAACAGGATTGAAAGTACAGGTCTTTAAAAATAACATCAATATTTAATATGTTAAATACAAAATATCATTAGTGTATGTAACCAGAATTTAATTTCTCAATATTAAATAATTTAAGCAACTCAGAAAATTGAGGAAGACATTACTAATCACTAATCACAAGGAGCATGAGAAAATAATATCTAAAAATGCAAATAAATATGAAAATATTCATTACAGATCATTAAAGCCAATGATATGGGACAGAATTTAAAATAATTTTATACTGTCTAAATAGGATAGTCCAAATTATCCAACTGGAATTTTCAAGGACAATATGTTATTACAAGTAAAAATACATATGGCAATTTTAAACTAGGAAAAAGACATAGCCTGATTGTACTACCAAGGAGAAATTTCAGTGAAAATAATAACATATCTTTATCTGCACTAAGAAAAGACAGTGGCTAATCTCCTTATTAATCTACTTTCAGGTTAACAGGTGCAACACTGGTTGGCTGCAGAAACTTTTGTGAATGCTTTTCTTGGGCTGTCCCATCTGCTTCTCACATTTGTGTATACAAAACCATGTGAATATGGTCATCAATATATCATCGCATTTTTAATTTCATTTGCTAACTTCATTGTGACAAAATGCTAGAAAGGAATCAAGCATATTATAATTTTAACATATTAATATGTTTACTAATATTTCTGGACTTTAAGATCTTTGTAGATTTGTAATAGAGAATCAGTTCTGTGCAATGGGTTCCTTCTACCCCAATCCATTCAACCAACTTAAAAACAAACTGCTTCAAGGATCTATAGGAGTACATCAGAACCAAGGATCTCCCATTGAATGGAAACTGTTTCTTCAAAGGGAATGTGACACAGAAACCCAACATGAAACAGATAGAAGTGAGCTATTTAGTTCAAGGAATTATTGTAGAGCGATGGTAGTGGAGATGGCTCTGGAAACACTTCTAGGAATGACAAAGGGTCCAGTGAAATTTTTTTTTTTTTTTTTTTTTTTTTTTTTTTTTGCCAGGCAGAGTTAGACAGAGAGAGAGAGAGAGTGACAGAGAAAAAGGTCTTCCCTCCATTGGTTCACTCCTCAAAATGGCCACCATGGCCCGTGCTGCACTGATCTGAAGCCAGGAGCCAGGTGCTTCTTCCTGGTCTCCTGTGCGGGTACAGGGGCCCAAGCACTTGAGCCATCCCCCACTACCTTCCTGGGCCACAGCAGAGATCTGGACTGGAAGAGGAGTGCCGGTGCCGCAGGTGGAAGATGAGCCAAGTGAGCCACGGTGCCTGCCCAGTGAGGATATTTTTAAAATCCTCTAATTTCCTCCAATTACTAATTTGTGCCCCAGGCCACACCACAGCACTCCTTAAACAGATGTTATGTCTCAACCCCATATCCCATTGAGGTGTGAGGGGTGGGGGGAACACCACTTCCAAATTCAACTTTTTCTATTTTTGGCCATTTCTACTCTTACCAAGTTACACTTACCATTTCTCTCTTACAGTTAGTTGGTTAGCAGTTAGTTTGTGTAAATCTTAAACAGAAACCTGGATCCCTTCATCCCTATTGTACTGAACTGCTCTTTGAATAGCGTATTTGAAAACAGCTAATACATCCCTTAATTTATCAGTTGCTTTCTAGATAGGCTCTTCTTTCCCGATGTTTCTCTTACATTATGATTTCCAGAGCTAAAAAGTAAATATTTGGCCTGATGAATCTATTATTAATGTCAACAAATAGGGTACCACTTAAATTACCATACTATCCTCATTTCTTGTGTTTTTATATCTGTATCAAATGTTAGAGTCATCATAAACTCCAGTGTTTTTATTTTTCTTAAACCAGCGTATCATTTCTGCTCCAGAATATATTTTAGGGGAGAGAGGAGAAAGCTAACTTAAGAAATTATATTTCCCCTTTCAATTTTATCTTGATTCATTCAGCTAATAGTTTAGTGTTTAGTATGTACCAGACACTTGATAAATAGCAATAAACAAAGTGCAGAAGATGCTTGAAAACAAGGATAGTGACAAACAATATATACACTATGATTTCCTGTATATACACACCTGTGATAAAGTTAAACTAATAACTTAGCACAGTAAAAGATGAAGAGCTAATCATAGAGCTATTATATAATACTATAATAAAAGTTATATGAATGTGATCTGTCTCTCTCAAAATATTAAGGTTTTGTTTGAGATGATACAATGCCTACATAAAGTGAAGTGAGTGATGTAGACACTGTGATACAGCATTAGGCTATTGCATATGAGTACTATAATACCATGACAACCGATCTAATAACCAGGATGAACACTGCTATGGATTGCATTAGTTTGGATGTGCACCCCAAAGCCCATGTGTTAAGGCCTTGGTCTGCAGAGTGGGTCCATTGAAAGGAAAAGAGACCATCAGTAGTTGGAGTTCAGTGAGTTCACTGGGGGCATTCTCTTAAAAGGTAACTCTCATTAGATTCATTATTACAGCACCAGTTGAGCCTGGACTCTCTCCTAGCTTCCCAGTTTATCATGTGGCCCTTCCTCTGCATGTGTTAAGCTATTGTCATCCACCACTCTAATCAGACCTTTAGGATCTCCTGACCTTGGACTTGAACTTCCAAACTTGTGAGCCAAATATACCTTTTTCTCTTTATAAAGTTAGCTGCCTTAGCATTTTTTTTTAGTAATAAAAAGTTGAATAATATGTGACTAATACTCAGGTATTGTATGCTGTGTAGATATGGTGGATGATGGAATGATTCACATGTCCTAAACAGGACAAAACAAGATGGTATAGAATTTCATTATGCTATTTATACCAGCATGCAACTTAAAACTTATGAATTGCTTATTTCTTGAAATTAACACTTAATATTTTTGGAATGCAACTGAACACAGGTAACTCAAACCATGGACAGCAAATGAAAAACTACAACACAGGAGGATTACTGTATACATAGTCTATATCTTCATGGTGCATTCATATAACATAAAATACTATAGGGGCTAGCACTGTGGGGTAGTAGGTTAATCCTCTGCCTACAGCACTGGCATCCCATATGGATTCTGGTTCGAGTCCCGGCTACTCCTCTTCCAATCCAGCTCTCTGTTATGGCCTGGGAAAGCAGTAGAAGAGAGCCCAAGCACTTGGGCTCCTGTACCTGTATGAGAGACCCAGAAGAAGCTCCTGGCTCCTGGATTCAGATCAGCTCAGCTCTGGCCGTTGCAGCTGGGAGTGAACCAGCAGACAGAAAACTTTTCTGTCTTTCCCTCTCACTGTCTATAACTCTATCTCTCAAATAAATAAATAAGATATTCTTAAAATAAAATAAAATACTATAATAGCTAATGCATTGGAAATTGGTGATATGGGTATATAGGAAACAGGCTCAATATATCGTCAAACTGGAATATATATATATGCCTTTGTCTGAATTCAGAGACAACTCCTCTAGTTCAAAATGAACACTATCACCTGACTTGATTCTTTCACCTGGAAATATGGAAGTTATTGTTATTTAAGGATCTAGGGATAGGGGAGAAAAGAAGGAAACAAAAGTGTGAGAAAACTTTCACAGCCAGGGTAACCCCTAATAAGAAAAGGAAATGAAAAACCCACAAGATCAACCAAAGCTAAGGATTAGCAATTCAGAAGGAACACTGATTAGTCACATAGGAAAAAATATGGAAGACATAATGTCTGATCAAACAGGCTCCAGTTGGGATAAGAAACACATGGCTGTAGAGTAAGACTGTCTTCAGACAGATGATTGAGAACAGCCTGATTATCAGAAGCATTAGCCAATATCTATAAACCTGTAATAATAAAATCAATGCAAAAGTTACTATTAAGCTCTATGTGTTAATTTTGTTTTATAAGATAATTGAGGAACTGTCATTTTGGAACCATTATATATTGTAGAATAAACCAAATAAGCTATTATACTGTCATTATGAACCTAGAATTTCAGTGTTATAGAAAAGATAGTACAGTAATAATCAAGTAAATTAATTCCTATTTTTAATCCAAGTGGTGATTATCTATATTTATGGCTTATATATTTTTCTGATTGTGCTGTGATTCAGTAACAAAGCTTCAAGATGGACTCAACTGGAAACCATTCTACTTAGTGAAATAAGTCAGTCCCAAAAAGACAGATATCCTGTGTTTTCCCTGATCCAAGGTAACTAATAGAGTACCTAAAATGTAATGGATTGGGGTGAAATACACATTTTGAGATTTGACCGTCTCTTCCGTTGAGGAGCAATGTTTTTTTTTTTTTTCTCTCTCTCTCTTCATACTATTTGTTGAACTCTTTTACTTAGTGTAGGGTTAACTATAACATCATTAAATAAACTGAAAATAGATCTTTGTAAAACTAACAGTGGGAATCTGAGAGGGAGGAGGAAGAAGGGTTAGAGCAAAGGTGGGAGGGAATGTAGGGAGGAAGTGTCACTATGTTCCTGAATCTGTACATCTGAAATACATGAAACTTGTATAACTTAAATAAAATTTAAAAATAAATAAAATAAAAAGATTAATAAATAAAAAGAGAATAAATGAAAATATAATATATAGCAAGAGATCAAGACAACCAAAACACAAGAAATTATAAGAAAGGGAAATTATTTAATAAACTTAGTTACTTTCAATCACTTTTGCAAATTTTGTTTCCTTTAAATTCTCAGATAAACCTTACGTGTGCTGAAATCTCTGAGTTTTTGAGCAGTGGAGGGATTTTCACCAACATAATTGTAGCTTAAATGTTGATATTCTAACACAATATCCTCCCACTATTTAATTTGCCTGAGAACTATCAATTATCTTATATTCGTATCCTTTCACTTACTATATCTGTAAATTATCTAGCAATCTTGTATCCACAGAAAAGGTATATTTTTACCCTGAAGGTAATTTTAATTAAGAGTATAGCCTTTAGCTAAAAATTCCAGCCATTCAATTAATGCTTATTAAGACAGATCTTCATATAGCATTTCCTATTTTCTCCTTTTTTTTCATGTCTGCAAAATGTAGAGGAGTTTTTAACCTAAATAGAAAGTAATCTTATTCACCAATGTGTTACCACATTCACTTGACTTCCATATGTTAAATAAACTCTTTGTTAACCAGCGTGTACATTATCACAAATGTAATGTACACTGTTGCAAATATGCTATTCAAAAGAATTAAACATTTTCTATTTTCTGTAGATCTAGCTTTAACACGCAAAATTACTTTAAAACAACCATACAGGAATTTGTTTCAGGGTGTATTTTTTAATAGATCAAAAGTGATCACTTTTAATGAACTAAGCAGTACTCTCAGTAACTTATTTTGAATATGTTCACTTAATAAATATTTATTTTTTTTCTTAAACATAAAGCTAACTGTACCTTAGCAAGGTAATTGCTTACAGTAATGTATCAGACATGGATCAAAGTAAGTTTCTTATTTGATTATTAAAACAGTCCTATAAGGTACATATTGTTTATTTAAAAGGACTTATTTATTTCAAAGGCAAAATGATAAAAGAGTGGGAGAAACAGAGAGCGAGAGAGAGATCCTCTATCCACTGATTCACTGCTCAAATGGCCACAACAGCTGGTGCTGAGCCAGGCTGCCATCAGGAACCTGGAACTCCATCCAGGTCTCCCACATGGGTGGCAGGGATCCAGGGATCCAAACACTTGGACTATCTTCTGCTTCCTTCCCAGGCAATTTAGCAGGGAGCTGGATAGAAAGCAGAGTAGCGGGAGCTCAGATATGGGATGCCAACTTGCAGAGTGGCTTAACCTGCTGCGCCACAATATCACCCCACGGGTATATTCTCCTTCAGAGTATCCCTCTTTCAAATAAGACAACCAGAGACCCAGAGAAAAGTAAATGACTTGCTTGAAAGCAAAGTAATGAATAAAGTAGAGGTATCTGATTAAAACACAGGCAATATGACCTCAGAGCCAACTCTCAATTACTACATTTTCGTGTCCCTATATCCGGGAAATCGCATCCAATTCCAGCTTTGCTATGTGCTGTTAAAGTACAACACACCCTAAGTTATCAGATTCTAGTCCTGTTCATTATCTTTGAGATTCTATTATTTAAATTAAACTGGACCCTGCCATCTTACACATTTCATCAACCCTCAGCAAAAACTCTGGCTACAATTCTCCAAACTGATGTTTCCAATTTTCTTTCCTCTCGTTCCTGGGCATCACTGAGAATTAAATCTGATTCCCTAGATCCTTACTGGCACTCAGTTTGTCTTGTAGCTATCTCCTCCCTTAGGTCAGATCTGAAAAAGCTCTGCATTCTGCAACCAAAAAATGGATATGCCCTTCAAAGGATTCAGCATCACAGCAAATCATGCATGGGCAACTGCTCTATCTGGAGCCACCACCGCACAGGCCGTTCAGAAAGTCCACCAGAACTCTTGACTCTTCCTTATTCTGCTCTGGGAAATAACTCTGATTGTGAAACTGGTATCTGTGCCATCGCCACAAACATTCAAAGCATAGACCAGAAAATCCATCCTATTGCTATTGCTGTTCTTAGTCTACCAGCAAAAGCTGCTTATAACTTAAAGTGTAGAAATGTGTTCAACTGATTGTTCTCTGGACTCCCAAACTGGATGTATAGGCGGTCATCTACAACCATTAATCTTTGTGTTTCTCAAGTCTCAACAGATGGTTTGGCTGGTACTTAATAAACAAAAGGCAATCAAATGACGAATGGACTCACATTGTTCAGAAGAACAAAGAATGCACCTTCTTGCCTTGAACAGGAGGATAAATTGACAAACACTGTCTCCTTGACCAAACTCTAGCCAGACTCCTCTAAACCTTCTTCTTGACCAGGCCTCAAAACATTTCCCAGTTTCTGTGGGGAGCAGGAACCTCACTTAAGCACTTGTTAACAAATCCCTGTAAGTTGCAAATGGACAAACCTGCTCCTTCTTTCAGTAATTTTTCACTTTCCTGACTTGAATGAGCCCACCCACTCACCTTCATTCTATCATTCTCTCTCTAAAACATCCAGTTACCTCTGTCAAATGGATGTTGAGTGCAGTTCATGCCAGGCTGTTTCCCTGATTGAAATCTGCTTTACCACTTTAACGGATGTTCTGCTTTGTCTTGGACATTTGTTTGGCTCATTTGTTGGTTTGGCTCATTTGTCAAGGCCATATGATTTTTAGACCAGGAATTCTCTCTCCATGGAAGAAGCTGTAAACAATTCAACTATTTGCTTTTTCTGATACATAATTGGTTTTATTTTTTCTCTCATGTTGATGTGATATAAATACAAAGCAAGCAGATTCAATGTAGTTCACAGATACAATTCTAAGAATATAATAATAATTCCTTTCCTCCCTCCCTCTCTGCTTCTCTCTCCCTCCTTTTCTCTATTAATTTTAAAGATAATCTGTATAAACAAAATACATGAAATTTTTTCATCTCATATAAATAAAAATATATCAAAAATTTCTAAGGTAACATTTCAATTTACTTTATAGTTAAAGGCTTAATGCTCCACTAAACAAAGAGTTCAACAAGTAAAACCATCCTAGTTCAGTGGGGATATAGGCAAGGACTATAAACAATAATCAAATGAAAAGATGACATTTTCACTCATATGCTGTAAATTTTAAAATAATCACAGATCATTAAATCTACAGTGATATGTTATTATTAACCATTGGATTGATAAATATATAAAACAAAGTTTGACAAAATTGTATTTGCAGCAATACTGATACACACAGGTATTTCTTTTTTTGATTTTTTGATTTTTTAAATTTTAGGTAGTTTGTTTTAATAAATATCTTTTCTCTGAATCACAGAATCAGTTTTGCCCTCTTATGGAAACATTAGCTAAGGGCTGAAAACAATGCTGCAGGTATGAGAAACAAACATTGGCTTCCATGGTTATTATTAATTTTATAGAAACAGAATGATGGGTCACATGCCTATTGATAGCAAGCAGCAATATAGTTATTTTCTTCTGCTATTATCCTCTGAAAATTCTATTTTCCAATAGATATTATATTCAATAATCAACTACTCTTAAATATTAATAGAAAAGACCATTTCTAGAATAGTAATGGCGCTGTGGCCTAGCAGGTAAAGCAGCCGCCTGCAGTGCCGGCATCCTATACGGGTGCCAGTTTGAGTCCCAGCTGCTCCACGTCTGATCGAGCTCTCTGCTATGGCCTGGGAAAGCAGTAGAAGATGGCCCAAGTGCTTGGGGCCCTGCACCTGCGTGGGAGATCTGGAAGAAGCTCCTGGCTCCTGGCTTTGGATCGGTGCAGCTCTGGCTGCTGTGGCTATTTGGGAAGTGAACCAGCAGATGGAAGGCGCTCTCTCTCTCTCTCTCTCTGCCTCTGCCTTTCTAATATATAAATAAATCTTTTAAGAAAAGAATAATAATGAGATTGAGAAATAGAACATTCTTTATGTATTTACTGATAAGATATACAGCATTTTTCATTTAGGAAGCACATTCATAATTTCCAGACTGTTTTGATCTTGCTTTGATTCTAGGTGTTGTTCTTACAGACCAAGAGTCAGAGAGTTTTGAATATATAGATTGCATTTGAAATAATGGGATTGTAACTCAATTACCCTTTCTCCATTTTAGTAGTCTTCTTTATAAATCTTTTCACCTAACCTTTGGCTCTGTGCCTCCATGCAAGTCTTTTTCATTTATTTTACTGAATAGGCAGTTTTACACAGTTTCACCTTAGGTTAGACTAATGCATTTATAGACTCTTATTCTGGGTTCATTAACAATCTCAGTGAGAGACCAGAAGGTGACCATTAGAATAAAACTGAGTCTTTCTTTTTGCCCTATATCTATCTTTCTATTGTTTGGTTTGAAAATGTCATGATATTTAGATAAAGTCCTGCATACCAACATCAGTGAATGTGCCAAGAGGGGAACATGATCATTTTACTACAATTAGATATAGAGGGGCAGACATTGACACAGTGGTTAAGATGCTGCTTGGGATACCCATACCCCTATTGGAGTAAGTGCATTAAAATCTTGGTCCTGCTTCCAATTCTAGCTTCCTGCCAGTGTGCACTTTGGAAGGCAACAAATGATGCTTCAAGTACTTAGGTTCCTGCCAGTCACGTGAGAAGCCTGGATTGAGCTCTGGCCTCTTAGCTTCAGCCTGATCAATGGATAAAAGACACCTCTCTCTTTCTCTTTCTCTCCTCTCCCTATGCTTTTCAAATACAGTGAAAATAAAAATATGTATATTTATGTGAACATACACATATATGCATAAACATATTTGGGTACTGCATGATTATACTCAATATGTTTTTTTGAATACTATAGTCTATTTTTACATAAAATTATGAATTATGTATAGAAATTTTGGAAATTATACAACATGGATGAATAAAATTTATGTGGCCTGCCATTCTAAAAAAATGTAGTAGAAGGATAAGATATTTCATCTCAGCTTTTTGTTTTGCTGTATTTTTGTCCAACTTGACTTAGGGGTTTTGTTATTTTGATTTGATTTCATCTATTTAGACAGATATTCATTTGCTTTCTTTATGTTTTTCTTCCTCTAAGGAAATATTATACTTAATAAATGTTTGAAATATGAAAGAGTAGCTGAACATAATACTTAATAAAAGGATTTTATGGTATTGTTGACTCACCCATTCTATTTAACCTCAGCCTCCAATTATTCCCACTGCTATTCTGTAAGCAAACTATACATTTTGTTTTAGCTTTAATAAACAGTCATTGTAAATAAATCAGAACATTCTGATACAGCAAAGCCCTTAGCACAATGCTTGTCCCATAGAAACTCAATAACTCTCCAATAAATATCGAATGAAATTTTAATATTTAATTAATGTTCATAATCCCACTAGTCAAAATGACTACTGTTTATAAATATTTTGTTTTATAGTTCTCCATTTACTTTAATTAGCATGTTGAAAAGAAAGTAATATTGTATTTACTTTTTAGCAAAAAGTTGTATTGGCCTTATCTCTGAGCTAATCCCAAGCAGTTATTAGGAGTTGCTTTTGAACTATTTGAGTGTAAACTGCTATGGTTTGTATATGGTTTATCCCCCAAAGGTTCATATGCTGGCAGCTCAGTTCGCAATGTAATGACATTGAAAGGTGGCAGGATTTTAATGGGCAGGGACAAACTGGTGGTGACTAAGTCATGACTGTCCTTGTGAAGGAATTAATACTTTTTTTTAAAAGATTTATTTTATGTATTTGAAAGACAGAGTCACAGAGAGAGGTAGAGGCAGAGAGAGGTCTTCCATCTGCTGGTTCACTCCCCAGATGGTTGCAACAGCCAGAACTGCGCTGATCCAAAGCCAGGAGCTTCTTCTGGGTCTCCCATGCAGGTGCAGGGGCCCAAGGACTTGGGCCATCTTCTACTGCTATCCCAGGCCACAGCAGAGAGCTGGACTGGAAAAGGAGCAGCCGGAACTAGAACCAGCGCCCATATGGGATGCTGGCGCTTCAGGCCAGGACTTTAACCTGCTGCCACAGTGCCAGCCCAAAAATACTGGTATTGTAAAATAGGTTATGTCTCATAGGAGTGAGTTAGCTGCTGAGAAAGAAAGTTGTTACAAAAAAGTGAACCTGCCCTCTCTCCCTCCTTCACTCTTTCTCCTTCTCTCCTCTGTCACACACCATTTGACTTTATCCACCATGTTGTCAAACAACCAGGGCACAATTACCAGGTGCCAGAACCATTCATTTTATACTCTTCAGCCACCAGAATCATGACCAAATAAACCCTTTTTCCATATAAATTTCCCAACGACAAGTATTTTATTATAGCTACACAAAATGGAACAAGACATGTAACATTACTGCTATGTAATTTTCAAGAACACGTACTTCTGTGCCCAAGATTTCTTTGGCTGTTAGAGCATGATTGGTTGACATTTGGTGTCTCCTAATGAAAACAAGAATGAAGCCATTTCAGGTGTGTACATATTGATCTCACTCATGCTCTTCTTCCAGTAGTGAGAGCACAACCTTATTAATTAGGGAAACTCTTATGAAAAACATTTTTATACTGAAACTTCAGTTTCCTAAACTCAAGAGTTTATTATTTTCATTGTGGTATAATGAAAATAGCACACCAAAACAGAACATACACCTTTGCAACTGGAGGAAGTTGATGACACAAAAACATATGACTACCTAATGGCAAAGACATGTACACATTAATATGTTGTAAAGGTTTTAATAGAGGAAACAGTGAAATAACTTAGTCTTCATAGCACATAGAACAAAAAGAAGTGCTGAAGATAAAAGAACTTGCACCAATGCTGCCAATATTATATTTGCATTCCATAAGGCCATTTAATTTATCCAAAGCAATATTGGCAGGCACATTAAGGTTATGCATTTGAAATTTATCGCTTTTTTGTACTTGTGTTTTATTTAATTTGAAAATATTATTTGGTATTATAGATCTATATGCCCTTTAGCCATAAACAGTGTGCCCTTTGTTTTATATTTGTGCTTATGTAAGTAACTTTTTAAAAAATAATATAAATAAGCATTGATTGAACACAGGAATTTTTAGTTTCATTTAAATTGGATTGTTTATTATTCAAGAAAGAGTAGCACTATGCTATAACAAGCACCAAGTAAAATGTGTTAACACAGGAGGAAATTGAATTGCTTCTTTTTAAAATTTTCATTTATTTATTATTTTTATTTCAGAAGGAGAGTGCGAGGGAGTAAGCGAGAGACATGGAGACAGGAAAGAAAAGCACATTACCATTCACTGGTTTAGTACCTGAACACCCATAACAAGTAGGGTTGGGCTTGACTGAATAAGGGAACTGAGAACTCAATCCAGGTCTGCCATGTGAGTAACAGGAATCCAACTACTGGGGCCATCACCTGCTGCCTCCCAGGGTGCACACTATCACGAAGTTGGAATTAGGTGCAGAACTAGGTCTCAAACCCAGGTACTTCAATATGAAATATAGGCATACCGAGAAGCATCTTAACTTCTAGGCTAGGGGCTGGTACTCTGGCATAGTGGACTAAGCTTCTGTCTGTGGCTCCGGCATCCCATATGGCCACCAGTTCATGTCCCAGTTGCTCCTCTTCTGCTCCAGCTTTCTGCTATGGCCTAGGAAAGTATTAGAAGATGGCTCAAAGTGCTTGAGCCCCTGCATCTGCATGGAAGACCCAGAAGAAGCTCCTGGCTCCTAGCTTCAGATCAGACCAGCTCCAATCGTTGTGGTCATTTGGGGAGTGAACTAGAGAGTGGAAGACCTTTCTCTCTGTCTCTCCTTCTATCTGTAAATCTACCTGTCAAATAAATAAACAAAAAACCTCTAGGCCTAACACTTATCCATATGTTGGTTCTTTTAAAGAACAAATTATTCAAAAATAGAGAGGACTAACATTCATGTTCACATACATCTCCACTCATAGGAAGGTTGAAAAATTTGTCAAGCAATCATTTTATTTAAAAAATATATCTTCTAATGGTGTTGGAAATATGTTACTGTTTTGGCTTAATAATAAGTAAGAATTAACTTTCTATGCTTGATAGTGCTTGAAGGTACTATCTTTAAATAAAGCCAGGGTATCAGCTCTACTTTGGTTGAGTTAGCATGAAAAGCAGCAAGAGAGGAAAAAAAAATGAATTAGAACCAATTAAAATGTTATGCAATATCTTGAAGGGGTATAGTGTAAAACAGGGACAAGGAGAAAACTATGATGTGAGATGTGCTTTGATAGCTGTCCTCCCTGGCTCTATACCAACTAGTGAAATGCCCTTCTGCAGGAACAATCAGGAACCTTAGATCATGTGTTGACACAGCATCATCTGAAAGGTCAAAGACTACTCCACTGGACCAAATATATAAATACACACATATACACACAAAAATGCACATTGTACATACACATAAAATTATGCAAGCAAGGAGTTTAGCCTAGCAGTTAAGAAGCCAGTTAAAAATCCCTGTATCCCACATCAGAGTAGCCACAGTAGAGAGTCTTCCATTGGATAGAGATGGGAAATTATGGAGATAAAAGATAACAACAACAGCAACAAAGTATTTAAACACATCAGTTATATTTACATATTTTTAAATCCATACAATCACACTGACGCCAAAACAAAAAAAAAAAAAACAAGCAATAATAAATAAAATCATTACTGGTAATCTTTGGAGATTATAAAACTACCTCATTATTTTGGAAATTGTTCTCTTTGGAGAGAAACTGAGGTATTTGCTATGTTTCTCCTGTATTAACTCTGTAACAGTGCAACCAAATAAGTAATATACAGAAGTTCTCCTTTGAAAACCCCAGCTAATAAATGATGAAGGAATGATAACCATCGTACTATTTTACAACCTCGTAATAAAATGATTGAGATAGTGATCATTAAAGCCTGCTTAAAGCAAATATTGTGTATCTTTTGATGCAAGTATACAATACTAAAGTCATCTTGCAAAAAAGAGAATCAGACATGAGCATCCCTCTGGATTCTAATTTATCAGAACCACAGAGAACAGAGAAATATGTGAAACAGCACCATGTGAATATAATCTATATACAAATGTCTCATTTCTTCAACAATGAGAGAGACAGACTCCTATAGGCTGGGAAAACAAACTACATATATGATATGAAAAAGGTAAAATGTTTCTGGTTGACACAGCAGCATTGGGGTTACATTTGAAAGAAGGTTAAGAGGTAAGCATTTGGGATGTCCATACACCATATGATACTTCCTAATTTGAGTCCAGGTTCCACTCCTGATTCTCATTTCCTGCTAATGTGTATCATGGGAGGCAGGAGGTAATGGCTCAAGTAGTTATATTCCTGTAACCCCCTTGGGAGGCCCAGAGAAAGTTCTCAGCTCCTGGCTCCAACCTGGCTGAGCCCCAACTCTTACAGGCATTTGTTAAGTGAACACAGTGGTAGGAAATCAATCTCAATCTCTTTCTCTTTCTTTTACTCTCTCTCTTTCATAATTAGATAACATATGACATTCATTCTTATAAAATCTGAGAGGCAAAAAAATAATTTCAAGGGATGTCTAGTGTTCAAATTTTATCCTTCATATGTGGACATAATAAATTGAACAATAACTTGGTCGAGGTGTAGGAGTGGAGTAGATGTCCCAAGTTCACTTTGATGGCTATTACCTGAACTCATAACCAACTCACTCATTTTTGTTTCAAATGAATGCCCTGAGATACAAGATCTGCATTTAAACTTGAAAATCCGCTTTCATAAAGTGGTGAATTTGGGTTCATTGTTCTCTAGGAGAATATGGAAGTTTCCATAGTAGTTAAAGTAAGTTCCTCATAATTTTCACTTGTTGGAAGAAGTTGAAGAAGGACAAAAAGGTGTAGGTGATGCTATGGTCGAAGATGTTGAAGATATGACACTTCCATGATGGAGAGGTGCATTTATTAGGCCACCAAGGGCAAACTATGAGAAAAGAATATACAGCCTGAGGATAGAATGTGGAACTATCCAGAAGCTCCTCCCATCAGTTAGATTTGAAACAAAAATTAACATGGGTGGAATAAATAATTCCAGTGGGATGGTAGATGCGCAGAGCATACCACTATTGGCAAACTGGCAAAATTCATTTAGTATCCGGGTTATACTTCAAGAGCTAGCATGTCTAATTAAATAAAACATGACCCTTCCACAGTCATCAAAAAGACAAACACACAATTAATTTTACGTCTTAAATCAAGACTCTTCTAGTAATAGCAATGCTTTGATTAAATCATGATGCAAAATACCCACACATTAAGTAGAAATATCCAGCTGATATACATGACCCAGACATTTGTAAGAATATATCTAATATATGTATACATATTATGTTTTCAGGAAACAAGAGTGAAAATCCAGCACATTTTTCTTTCTCTTGTTGAAGCACTGTCATTTAAACATAAGCCTGGAGTACTCAAAGTAGAATTCAGGTTTACAAGACAAAAGCCTGGCAAGAAGTGTCAGGTGGAAGTACAGATGCTTTTCTGAAAAGTAAAAATCTCAAGAAGGAAAAGCAGAAATGGCATCCTTTATTCATCTTGCGTAGCAAATAGCCACAGCTGCAATTGTTTAAGGTAGCAGGTACAATGAATATTATCACAAATCGCATTAATTTTGAAGCAGTGTGGGTGCTGACAACTAGTAGTTCTAAGAATACATTCAGGATTGTTTGGATAACTGTATTCACAATAAATAAATGTGGGGGTGGGACAATGTATTACCGTTAAAAGCTGTTTCTGTGTGTTTCATTTAACAGACATGGTAAATATAAACAGTCTTTGCTTTGCAAATTATGCATTTAAGTGAAGTCAACAAAAAAGGACATAGGTGTAAGGCTATGTGATTTTGAAAGTAAAGTTAGTCTGCGGCACAGTGGGTTAAAGCCCTCGCCTACAGTACTGGTATCCCATTTGGGCGCTGGTTCTAGTCCCAGCTGCTCCTCTTCCCATCCAGCTCCCTCCTACGACTTGGGAAAGCAGTAGAAGGTGGCCCAAGTCCTTGGACCCCTGCACCCATGTGGGAGACCCAGAAGAAGCTCCTGGCTCCTGGCTTTAAATCGACATGGCTCCAGCCATTGCAACCATCTGGGGAGTGAACCAGTGGATGGAAGACCTCTCTCTGTGTCTCTACCTCTCCCTGTAACTCTGTCTTTAAATAAATAAAATACATCTTTTTTAAAAAAAGAAATTAGTCTTAAAATGTAAATAAAATGTGGAATGTGTCCTTGTCAGAGGAAATATGGGCAAAAAAGTGTCATTTGTCCAGCCTACCCGCTCTTCCTTTATAACAGTGTGAGAACAAGAATGGGAAGTTCTCTCTTGTCACTTCATGGATATGGAGTGCATAGCTGTGACATCAAGCACATTGAAAGTACCAAACAATACAGTAAACAGCATCACTGAGAAGGTTAACAATGTCCCAGGCACAGGATTGAGCTAGAGCACCTTGTAGAGGCAAACATATTTCTAGAACATAGTATCAATAGTGTAAAAATGATAGATGTGGGGAAAGCCCTGGGAAAAGCACCCAAGAACAGAGCTAAGGGATTGAGCATCAATCCAAAAATAACAGACATCCTCCTGGGACAAGGGCAGAAGCTGGAATAGAAAGTACTGGCATGGCTAAGGTCTTGCAGATGCATATGGAGATGCCAGCAAGAAAAACAGGATACTAAAGACAATACAACCTATTACTATACAGACTCATAATGTCATAGGCACTTCCATTCACGATCTCTTTAGGGCTTGGCTGGGAAGGATCTTCACTTAACACCTGCAAGGCACTGGAAGGCAGTGAAAATTCAGTAAGTGGTGCTAGTATCCATCTGTTTGCTACACCAGCAGCATGGGAGATTCTTAGAGATTCTCCTCTTTTATCCCTCATAGCCAGTCAATTGTCCAATGTGTTAAATTGAGTTCTCCAGGATCAGACCTGAGACAGGTATTTGAATCCAGGTAGTTTATTGAAATGGTGTTTACAGAAAGCATCAAGAGAAGTGATACAAAGAAGACAGGAAGCCAATTCAAGGTGCAATAATTAGCAAGTTATGACTGTTGGGAACTGGGACTCAGTGTTCTTGGGGACCTCTGGTATATGGTATAGATATGTCCCACACTTTCAGTCTCAAGATTTAAAACTTCAGGGGTTTTGCCATCCAATCTGTCATCAGCAAAATGATGTCACTTATAGCCTCAATATTTCAATACCTCTAGTCTTCCCCACAGTGGCAACCCTGTCAGACAAAGTTCTCAGGTATAAATAAGAGGAAATTCAACAGGTAAAATGGGAATGCCAAAAGAATACGAAGAGTATCTACTAAATTCAACAAACATCATATATCCATCTTATAGTGTCTGCTATACTTGTCCTTGCTTTGCTCAATCCAATGCCTCATCTTTTTTCCCTCATTTGAGAAACAAGTTTGAAAATGCAATCTAAATCGAACAGGAAGCATGAAGATAGTTCAACTGAATTGGAAGTTGCCAATTGGAGGAAACTTCTATGCACTCTTCAAATTGTGAAGCCTGTTATAACTTGTCCAGTTAGCTTTGTTACTTCTTTTGTGTCAGCACTGCACCTTGCACAATTTCCTATTGTTTAATTCCTCATGCTTCTCAGAACTATAATTATCTATTTACAAATCCACTTTTCTCAGATGACTATTAGTTCCTGAAGATCTGTAACTGAGCCTTTATCCACCTTTGTATTTTAGGCACTGAAACAGATCCCTCAGACTCAGTACTCATCATCTGCTGGATGAGTAAATTAACGTGCACGTTGCTGCTAACGAGTTTGTTTACCATTTTCTTCAGAATCTGCTTCTAGTCACATTAAATGGCTTTACTCAAGGTATTTCCAGCTTTAAAACAGATTTTATTTTTTGACAGTGATTTAGCACCACAGAAGGTTTTCAGTTATTTTCTAGTTGTTCTTAAAAAAAGAAATAGCAATTTTTGGTGAAAGGAAACAAGACAGAAAAAGAAGTTCCCACTATCAGTTTGAGTTTTGAGAGGATCAAATTGCTTCAGCCGGAGGAGTCAATACTGATAAGACACCAAAGGCAGCTGGAGAGTCTCCCAAGATATGACTCTAAAAGATATTGTTAATCTTCATCTAGTACAAAATATATATACATACCTACAGAGTGAACATATGCCTTGAAAATAACAAAATTTTAATCTAGGATAAACACAGTCACTGCTACTAAATGAGTTTCTGTGTTTCCCAAAATTCATATGCTTAAATCTTACACTCAAAAGTATTAAGTGGTAGAGACTTTTTTTTTCACCATGACTTGATTATCAGGGTAGAGCCCCCATTAATGGAATTAGTGCCTTAAAAAAGAGACCCTAAAAACTTCTTCACCTTCTTCTACTATGTGAAGTCTCAGGAAGCAGATAAATGTTATTGAAGAATCAAACACACCATACATACACTGAATCCTCTGGTGTCTTGATTTTAGACTTCCTAGCCTTCAGAATCATGAAAAACAAATTTCAGGGGTTTATAAGCCACCAACTAATATACACATAGTAATCAGTTCTTAAAGTGAAATGATAAATACAGATTGAAAAAATAAAAATATTCCCATATACCACCCTCCCAATACCCAGATGCATAGATAAGAATTCAATCACTACCAAATTCTACTTTCTCCATATAAGACTATAAAATGATTGGTATGAGACCAAACATGCATGCTCTATGCTTTATGGCACAAACATATATTTGTATATATTTGTTTATGTGTTTGTATGTATGTATTTTACTTTATACAAATATACATATATAATAAACTAGGACATGCATATATACATATACTCATGTATATGTGTATACAATATATATACATGTATTATAGAACTTCAAAAAGTTAATGGAAAATGAAATTAAAGATAAGTCTTTTTTGGTGCAAAATTAATTGAAACCCATGCATAGTTTATTTAATAATGTTTACTTTCCATTAACTTTTTAAAGCACCCTTGTATATAAATATATATGTTCTAAATTTTAAGCAACTAATACTATACAGTGACCCCATTTCAACATCTATTCATATAAATTCATGTCATTCTTTCAAACTGTAATATAAAGATATTTTGTATGGACCACATCTACCTATATCCATCTAGATTACCTATTAACTATTTTCCTATTACTTAGTTACTGAGAAAATCCATGTACTTTTCCCTTTGAGAAACATACATGAGGGACAAACTCCTTGTTGTAGAATATCAATGCAAAAATATAACCACATTTTCAGTTTGAGAAGACAATGCCAAGTTGAGCTTCAAAGTCTGTTTGTGCTACACCATCATGTCTGATGGCTTGTTTCTTCACATTCTTACTGCCAGTGTATATTCTCAAGCATTTTCAAATAGATGTGAGAAAAATGCCTGAGCTTTAAATTCTTCAATGGTGACTTTCATAGCCAATTGTACTTTATATAGTTTTAATTGCCTACTCATCTCTTTGGCCAAAGTTCCTATATATAGACTTCCTCCGTAGCTTACTGTGATGTTTCACAGTAAGCATTTAAAAATATTCTATTCATAAATGATTTTTAATATTTCACAAATGTTCTTATCCAAAATGGAACATCATTGCTTAAGCAGTAAACTTATGATAAATTTTTGCTTTATTGCAGTTATTTAAAAATATTATAAATGTCTATAAATAATGCTATAACTGAGAATCTGTAACTATTGAGTAAGCGATTTTTTCCTATACAGGTAAGATTTACTCTTGAAAATGTTGAGGCTATGTGGCTATCATTCATTTTCATCAAGTTGTTTTAATCATTGGCTCATGTGCATGGAAATTATATGAAAAGAGTATACAGTAATATATGCACTCTGGCATTTATGTACTGAGGTAAGAGAAACTTTAGAGAGTGTGAGGAAAATTGAATTAACAAATAAGTTTCTTTTGGTGAAAACAATTTTGAAATCCAGTCATAATCTTTTCATTATATTTTCCATGAACTTTTTGAAAATCCCTCATATGCATGGAGGTCAAAATGTTTTGCATCAAAATAAAATGATCATTTAAATCCATTTCCATGAACTTTATGAAGCACACTAGTATGTGTTTATGTGTGTGTACACATATATAAAACTGCATAGCTGAATGCCACATTAGTTTTCTTATTGGAATCAATACACAATACAAGTTGAAGATAAACAGTTTGACATTCTACATTTTAGATCATTGCTAATCCAGTATATTAAATTCCCAAAGAAACTCAGTAGTTCTTTTGTGGGTAAAAATGGCATTCATTTTTGAATAATTTTGAACACTTGTTTCACTTATGATATCAATGTTCATTCTCATACTATTTTCAACTGACATTGTTTGACATTAATTTTATAGTTTGTTGAAAATTAAAAACACCATAAACTGTCTCTAAGGATATGCTTTCCTGAAAGCATCAACAGTATCACAAGAAATGGGATTTTAACAAAGTAGATGCTTGTTTACAATAGGTGGAGACCATGTTCACAATGATGAAATAATTTGTATTACAAAAATATTGACCAGCACCTTTCAAATTTTTTAATTTGTTTATCTTAGAGGCAGCCAGACTGCCTACAAGAGCTGGAGCTGCACCAGAGCCAAAGTCAAAAGCTGAGAACTAAATCCAGGTCTCTTCTCTAGCTGCCAGAAGCCCAATTACTTGAGATATCACTGCTGCAACCCAGGTCTGCATTATCAGTAGCTGGAGCCAGGAACTAAAGCCAGGTACTCCCATGAGGAATATGGGCATTTATCCACTAGGCTAAATACCCATCCCAACATTTTTTTTTAATTTCCGAACAAAACTGAGACTATTTCACTCATGAATCCACAGCACAGCCGATTACAGTAACTCAATATAGAGTTAGTAAAATCAGATAGCATTCAGTTGTATAGAATTCTGATGATTAACTATCTAAATAAATAGAATTTAATCCTTAGAGAAAGCTCATGAAGTATGTATTACTATCTGCATTTTATAGTTAGCTTCCCCATGAGGTTACAAATCCAATTCCATAAGGAACAAGGTGATATTCAGAACAGTACGTTGATTACATAATAAAACATCAAAACATAAATTATGTGAAATTTATGGGCTAATGAGGCCGTTCAATTGCATCTTAAATAATGAAACATGCATTGTGAATAAGACATGTGGAAAGGGATCTTCCCCTTCTTTGTTTCACCTTAAAAACTGAAATGTCTTGGGGGCCGGCGCTGTGGCATATACACTGAGTAAATATTAGTTTTTAACCAGGGTCCGCGCTGTGGTATAGCAGGAAAAGCTACCACCTGCAGTGCTGGCATCCCAAATGGGCGCTGGTTCAAGTCCTGGCTGCTCCACTTCTGATCCAGCTCTCTGCTATGGCCTGGGAAAGCAGTAGAAGATGGCCCAAGTCCTTGAGCCCCTGCATCCCTGTGAGAGACCTGGAAGAAGCTCCTGGCTCCTGGCTTCGGATCAGCCCAGCTCTGGCCATTGTGGCCATCTAGCTAGTGAATCAACAAATGGAAGGTGTCTTACTTCTCTCTCTCTCTTCCTCTCCCTCTCTGTAACTCTGCCTTTCAAATAAATAAGTAAATCTTTAACTATATTTAATGCCTTTTACATATGCCACATTCTTCACAAAGTACTCTAAGTTCCTCTCCCATCCCAAAAGCTATATGTCCTCATTCTCACATAATGTTTTGGATATCCTTTTAAAATTGCAATATATTCTTATCTGTATTACAATATTCTATGTCCTATAGTATTTCAAGTTGCATGAGATCAGTTACAAATATACATAGTTTATATATGAAACATTCCTTTTATAGAATTCTTCAATTCATTTAAATGGAAAGTGGTAGCCAAGAATATTAAAACTATCATAACCCCACAGAGGTTTGGGATTCACAAAAGGTCACTTGATTCGGATTATAGGTTCAGAGGAGGAAAGCAAACTTCATGGAATGAAGTGATAAATATTTGCTAGGTAAATAAAGTGACAGGTACAAACTATCTATACAGCAGTTTGGTAGTAAAGGGAATGAGAGCTAGGATACTCCCTTCAGGGCTCTGAATTCCTGTAGTTTGTCATATTTAAATTCCCACTCAGCGAAATTATATTTATAATTTTGGCCTCTTTTTAATTTTTTTTAAATTTAAGGTAAACAAATTTCATATATTTCATATATACATATTTGGAAATGTAGTGATATTTCCCACCCTATCCTCTGTTCTGCCCATACTCTAACCTTCCCTTCTCTTTCCTTTTTCATTCCATCTCTTAGCTTTTACAAAGATCTACTTCCAGTTTATTCTATATTCATAAGAATAAAGAGTTCAAAAACAGTGTGAAGAAAACAACACTGTTCCTTAACAGTCAAGAAAATGGCTGTAAACAATTATCAAATTTCAAAATGTCAATTTCACTTCTATACATTACATTTTTGGTACTCCATTAGTTACCACAGTTCAAGGAAAACATGGTATTTGTCTTTTGGGGACTGGCTTTTTTGACTATGTATAATGGTTTCTAGTTGCATCCATTTTGTTACAAAAGACAGGATTGCATTCTTTTTTACAGCTGAGTAGTATTTCATTATACATACTGTTTCTTTTTTTTTCTTTTCTTTTCTTTTTTTTGGGGGGGCAGGCAGAGTTAGACAGTGAGAGAGAGTGAGTGAGAGAGAGAGAGAGAGAAAGGTCTTCCTTCCATTGGTTCACTCCCCCAAATGGCTGCTACGGTCGCTGCTGTGCCGATCCAAAGCCAGGAGCCAGGTACTTCCTCCTGGTCTCCCATGTGGGTACAGGGCCCAAGCACTTGGGCCATCCTCCACTGCACTCCCGGGCCACAGCAGAGAGCTGGACTGGAAGAGGAGCAACCGGGACAGAATCCGGCGCCCCAACTGGGACTAGAACCCGGGGTGCCAGCGCCATAGGCAGAGGATTAGCCTAGTGAGCTGCAGTGCCAGACAACTATGCATAATGGTTTCTAGTTGCACCCATTTTGTTACAAAAGACAGGATTTCATTCTTTTTTACAACTGAGTAGTATTTCATTATACATACAGTTTCTTTATCCAGTCATGAGTTGATGGACATCTGGGCTGATTACCTAGCTTAGCTATTGTGAATTAAGCTGCTATAAACACGGAGGAACAGATAACTCTTTCATATGCTGATTTCATTCCCCTTGGATAAATTCGCAGGAGTGGGATGGCTGGGTCATATGGTAAGTCTATATTCAGATTTCTGAGGTTTCTCAATAGTGTCTTACAAGTGGCTGGACCAGTTTACATTCCCACCATCAGTGGATTAGGGTACCCTTTTCCCCACATCCTTACCCGAATTTGTTGTTTCTTGATTTTTATATGAAAGCCATTCTAACTGGGGTGAGGTGAAACCCTGTTGTGGTTTTGCTTCTAATCAAGGGTTAGCATAATCAGCCTATGAAGAACTTTCATGACTTGTGAAGCAGCATCATTATCAATACTGCTAAAATTTGTTCAGAAGCAATGCAACATAAGGGCTTTAAGCACAGGCTTTGGAATCAAAGACTTAGGTTCAAATTTTGATTCTAATACCACCTAGTTGTGATATCATGGGCAGATTCTTTAATATAATTGTTCTTCATCTTCTTCTATTTAAAATATAAGTAATAATAGTAGCTGATTAATAAAATTCTTATAAGAATTAAATGCCTAAATAACTAAATAGATAAGGATAGTATCTTGACATATTAACTGCTTTATAATTGTTACTAATTAGGTTATTATCTATGCCTCTTATTCAACTAACCATCCACATGTTAAAGATCATAGGGTACTCTGTGTAAGATCACAATTAGCCTTTGTGGAGAGTTAATAGGTTTTCCACCATTAGATAATAAGAGTTATATCACATCTATTTCCTCTTTAGTTTCGACCCACATGATCCTTGTTGCCAAAAGTTCCAGCTCAAGGGGCCGGCGCTGTGGCTCACTTGGTTAATCCTCCGCCTTGCAGCACCAGCATCCCATATGGGCACTGGGTTCTAGTCCTAGTTGCTCCTCTTCCAGTCCAGCTTTATGCTATGGCCTGGGGAAGCAGTGGAGGATGGCCCAAGTGCTTGGGCCCCTGCACCTGCGTGGGAGACCAGGAGGAAGCACCTGGCTCCTGGCTTCGGATCGGCGTAGCTCCGGCCATAGTGACCATTTGGGGAGTGAACCATTGGATGGAAGACCTTTCTCTCTCTCTCTCTCTCTCTCACTGTCTAACTGTCAAAAAAAAAAAAAAAAAAAGTCCAGCTCAGATTTAGTAACTCCAATTAAGCCAAATTTCTGTCAAAATTCTACCTACCACCAACTTTATTTGGCTTCTGGTTATTTTTACCCTGTTTTACTTCATATATATATATATATATATATATACACACACACATATATACATACATATATATATGTGTGTGTGTGTATCTTCTGTTGTACGTTGCTAACTGAACACAATGGCCTATTCTCCTGATTTTAAATATAACCATTTCCAATTATTTTCAACATATAAAATTATAATTATCACATAAAATACCCTAATGGCACAGTAGTTTTAAAACATAGCCATCAAACTGTTAATAGTTTGAGAGGTGGGACCTACACACTTTACTCCTCAATCTGGAAGAGTTTGTAAGTAAAAAAAAAAAAAAAAAAAAAAAAAAAACCAGAAGATAACAGAAGTCATACTCTTTGTCTTTTGCAGCTAAGTCATACAAGACAATGCAGCTGGTACCTTGTTTGCTGCAACACTGGTTGCTTGGAACTCTGAGCTGCCATATAAGAAGTCTGACTACTCTCGACGTTACCATGCTACATAGAAGCAAACAATACTGCAAAGTCAAGTGTTGGTCTTCAGAATTCCAGCCCCCATCGAGTGTGTCAAACCCAGTTTTCATAGAGATTGACATTGCAATGTACAGAAAAGACAGCCCTGCTGTGTCATCTCTTAATTTACGACCCGTATAATCTATGAACATAATAAAATCATTGCTTTACCCTACACATTAGGATGATTGTTACATGGGGAAAGTGTGCAGGACACCTTGCCGATATTTTTGTATAATTCCAAATCACTGATAACACACATACCCTCAAAATCTTAATGATAAAATACAACTCAGCTTTTAAATTTCTGTCTCTTGACAAAAAGAAGATATGTCCACTAAAAGCATGACAATTTTTATTCTGATTATAGGATAAAGATATATATGGCTTATGACATACAAAAAGTCTCCTGGAAGCAAAAATTGGGGCACAAATATTAATGGACCGATGAATGGATAAATAAAATTTGGTATATCCAGATAACGGAATTTTATTCAAGAAATGAAAGGAAGGAAGGATTGGTATATTCGATGGTATGGAGGGATCTTCAAAACACTATGCAAAATGAAAGAAGACACAGTCACTAAAGGCCCCACATAATCTGATTCTGTTTATATGACATGCCTAAAACAGGCATATTTTAGAGGCACAACATAAATTAGTGGCTGCCAAAGGGAGGAGGCAAGTGAGGAATGAGAAGCTACTGCTAATGGGCACTAACTTTCTTTTTTTTTTTTTTTTTAGATTTTATTTAAGTTATACAAGTTTCAATTTCTTTTGGAGATGATGAAAATGTTCTACAATTAGGTAGTGGTGATAATTGCATAGCTCTGTGAATATACTAAAAGACTCTAAATTGTATTCTTTTAAAGGGTGAATTTTATGGTATGTGAATTATATCACAATAAAGCTGTTATACAGAAGTCCCCAGGATATCCCATTGTGAATAAACACATATTTTCCCCTTGAAGACTTCTGAAGAAGTTTACAGCTCTTTTTGTTATGCTGTGGCTTTTTGGAAGCAGCTTGCTCTGGGTTTCTTTTGGTTTTATTTTAATGCTAGAATCAACCCTGCTTACATATCCTGAGTCTTTTTAAAAATTTGACACTTAAAAACAAACACAGACAGCAATTCCAATTCCCCAGTGTATCAACAGGTTTTTAACATGCAGATGGCAAGCACTTGCTTCCCTCATCCTTTGCTACCAGGATAAAGAGTATGAAATAAGCTCCTTTGGGTCACAAAAGAATGGCTTCCTTTTATATAGCATATTCTTGCCTTCTGAGATAACAACTGCTAATTTTGTGTCAACTTCTGGCCAAATGTTATCATGTACTACCAAATAAAGTTGGTAGATAAGACAGCATGTTTACTCAAATGGGGAAGTGATAAATGAAAGATGAAAGATGAGTAGTTTAAATATTAGATCAATATGTCATTAATTTTAAGAACCATTTTTAATGTCAATGAAATGTACGCTTCAGTTGACTAATAATCTCACTTAGAATAATAAGGAATCCATGACAAATCTGCTTATCTAGATCTTGAAACATTAATTTTTCTTGGCAATTTCTTCCTGATTCCATGGAGTGGCAGATATTGCTAGTTGCTTCCTCAATATCCAATAAACTCAGCAAAGAAATTGCTCTCTTGAGGAAGTATTAGCAGCCAACCCACACTGAAAATGGATACATTCTAAAACATTTTTTAAAGCATAATTTACCAAAGAAGTCTCTTTACAGTTTTTTCTTTTTAAATTTTTTTTGATGTTTTGAGGTTTTTTAATACTGATAACAGGAAATCAGCTCTTGAAAGAATTTGTAGTCAACTGCATGAGGGTCTGGGAAGCTGACAGGCTGGAGCAAAGTAGAGACAAGTGGATGGGAGGAGTCCATTCTTTCTTATCAACAAAATACTGATTTTGTCTGTGTTCAGCTAAAGCAAACAACTTTATTTCAAGTACTGTAGTTCAGAAAAAAATTACAACCAAGTATGCCACATTCATTTCAAACTGAGAGTACCTGAGGAGTAGCCAATTTGAAGACAGGTTCTACCAAAGAGGAACACAATTGCCTTCAAATGTTCTTACTGGAATTTCATTAACCAAGGAAGATTAAATTCATATCACAGTGGAAGAGACTGAAAATTAAACACTATACCTGGGGCTGAGAATAACTTTGTCCTAGGCCATTATCTGTTCTCTGAGCTCATTCTTTCTCCCTAATATCATTTACCCACCCCACCCCCAAAATTTCCTACAGCCCCTCACTTCACTCATCTCTATAAAGAGAGTATTTTAAGACTCAAAAATCTGGCCCTTCTTTGAATTTCATATTTGTGTGACTTTCCTGTACAATGCAAGTTAATTTATATACCTTGTATCCTGTTAATCTGCCTATTGTCAGTTTGCTCCCACAGAATTGATTGTTGAAGCGTTAGAGAGTAAGTTTGAATTTCTCTACATGAGCCTCCTTAGCAGTCAGCAATGGCCTTATTATGGAGGTCACTTGGGCACCTGGCAATAAGGAATCCCCTAGTAAAATCCCCAGCAATAAGAAAGCCCCTAGCAACCAACACTAGCCTCAATAGGTCACTTTCCGTGACACTTAACGACACATGAGAGGATGATTACTGGGAATTTCTGGGACAGATTTACTTTTCTGACATAGATGCTGACATCCCTTGTTCTTGCTCCCTCCATCATATTCCTGTACTAGAATATGAATGCCAGGCTGGAAATGTTGAAATCTTCCAGCAACCAGGAGTTGAGTGGGAGTAATATGAGAAAGAGCAAGATGATCCAAGGAACTTGGGCGCTCATGACATCACAGGGTCACTTGCTTGTTTTAGACTGCTTTCCTTAAAATTTCATCATAGGAGAAAATTAAAACTCTCTATTTGATTATATTTTGTCCTCTTTTCAGTAACTTGCAACCAAAAAAAAAAAATCCTCATCTGCAGTGGGTAAACTTCCGCTTTCTAGGTACATTATGGTGATATGTGAAAGCACTTTTATCTTTAATATAATGAATGAAAAGCTGCCCCAACGAAGACAGACAACCAGTAACAAGGAGAACAGTCATATAAAACAAATAATTATTTCATGTCCAATATAGCTTTTGAACCATAAGTGACAAACTAATTATGTGAATACTGAACCTAGCTCAATTTTACATATCAATGTATTTCCACATTTAAATATTCACTGAAATTTTCAAGATTGAAACTATCATGCAAATAAATCAAATTGGCTATTCCTCAGGTACTCTCAGTTTGAAATGAACGTGGCATACTTGGTTGTAATTTTTTTCTGAACTACAATACTTGAAATAAAGTTGTTTACTTTAGCTGAACACAGACAAAATCAGTATTTTGTTGATAAGAAAGCTCTTTTTGAATTCAGAATTTTACTGAAAGCTATTAATCATATAGTAACATCTAATTACTATTAGATATGTTGTGCATGGCATTTTTCTATACATGGTATTTTAATCATTAATTGTGTATGATTACATTAGCATTTAGAGCTATGTATTACTAAAGATATAGTACTGATTTTTCTATAACAGTATATAGTATATACTATATTTACTATAGTATATATATAGTAAGAAAATATATAGTAGGAAATATAGTAAGAAAGCTGGCTACTGACTATACTTACTATTATAGTAAGTAGGTAGCTTTTTTACTCCTATGAGAGAGTTCTTCAAAAAGTTTATAAAAATGGGGGCTGCCATTGTGATTTAGTAGGTAAAGCTGCTGCCTGCGGCATTGGCATCTCCTATGGGCACTGGGTCACATCCAGCTGCTCCACTTCTGATCCAGCTGCCTGCCAATATGCTGGGGAAAGACAACAGAAGATGCCCCAAGTGCTTGTCCCCTTCCACCCACATGGGAGACCCTGAAGATGTTCCTGGGTTCTGGCTTCAGCCTTACTCTGTCTTTGCCATAGTAGCCACTTGGAGAGTTAACCAGCAGATAAAAGATCTCCCTCTCCCTCTCCCTCCTCTCCCTCTCCCTCCTCTCCCTCTCCCTCTCCCTCTCTGTTTTCCTCTCTTCGTTACTAATTTTGAAATAAAAAAATATGTCTTTTTTTTAAGTTTGTTGAAATGAAATTACAAGATATAATTTTTTGGTGCAAAACTTTTTGAAATGCTTGCATTGTTTTTGCATAATATGATTTTTCATAAGTTTTTAAATGTTTAAAGTGTACAAATTTCAAGAATTTTTACATTAAAATAACTTACCTGTTAGCCCATTTTCCTCAAACTTTTTGAAGTGCACTTGCATATTGAATAATCAATTATTGATGATAATCGTATACATTATTCTATGGCCAATTACTCTTCTCTAATATAGTCCTTTTTAGGGAATGATCTTGAAATTATACATAGGAAATTACATTTTTATAAATTCTCTTTGATGATAGTAACACAAGTATGACAAAATACACAGGGAGAAAATTTTTAAAGAAATATTGTATCCATCTTTAGAAAGTAAGACCATGTGCCCAATTGATTGACAGATGGTTTTTATATTTAAATATTCCTATCACTTCAGGGTTCTATTTCAGGACTGTAAACAACTTGATCCCAAAGATGGGTCACCAGATCACAGTAGGGCTTTGCTTTACAATTAGAAGTCAAATGAAATGTTGACTCTAAACCAGAATAACTGGGAGAAAAAATGACAATGTAAGGCATGTATCTATTAATGTGGGGAGAGACTGGGAGGAGATACTATCAATAGTGACAAGACAAATATCATCCGACTGGTCCTTGATTCCACTGAACACAGCAAGAGGCAAATGCCTGGCTGCTTTACTGATTCTTATTTCATAAGGTAAGCCTCCAATACCAAAGGAAAAGTACAGCGTCAAGCCAGGAAAGACAGAAAAACTTTTAAAATTTCCTCAAAATGTGAAGGAAAACTAGACAGAACATACTGAGCAAATAAAGAACTTTGTCCTAAGATATGGAAACATTGACAAAACTATTACCGGTTATAGCTGACCTTTACTGCGTAAAATCTGGACAAACAGGACAAACTGCTTTAAAAGAAAAGTCTTCAAAGGGTCAAATCCCATGGCATTCAGAGACCAGGCAGGCTGCTACAGGGAAAGAAGAGTCTATTTTACAGAGCAAAGCTGTAGGAGCACTATTATCTTTGAAGAACTTGTGGGCCAATATAAGCCCTGCAGTGCCAGCTCTCTGTGCCAAGGGGCAGGCGATGGATGATGCATACCTCTCTTTGCCCTATAGCTGCTTTGTTTAGACGCTTCCTCCAGGAGAAATGTGTTATCTTTACAGATTCATATTAAATAGCTTCCAATTCTGTTTCTGAATTCCTCTCAGAAAATTCCAAGTAAGAAGCCCATGCTGTCTCCCTACTTTTTCTCTTTGTCCTCTTTGTCCTATTTTTCCACAAGGTGTTTGAGACAATTCTATTTCCTCTGCTTCAAAAGTTTCAACTATTGCTACCAAAGTGATCCCCACAGATAGTTCACTCAATCCATGAAGAAATTATTGTAACTCTGACCAAGAGAGTCAGTGTCTTGGATGTACTTTCATAGAAAAAGCATCTTATGCTAGGAGTACTGGTAGAACACATTTCAATAACTCTTTCTCGTGAACAGAATGAACAGAAATTTAAGAGTGGACAAATATAACTGAGGTAAACAGTCTTTCTAATTCATGTCTTCTTAGTGATTAATTCTTAACATTGGACAAAACCATAATTACCATTCTGTGAATTCCATATCCTACACTGGGTGTTTATTCTTCACTTTCATTATAAGTTGGCAAAAGAAATATTCTCATCTCATTTTGGTTGAAATGATTTGGCAAAATGAAGAAATGGTCTGTGAACTTTAATCAGAGAAGAGATGAACAATTTTCTGGAATTAGAGTTACTGTGAAGAGCAGCTAAAGCTTCATTTGTCCATGTTCCTGAAAACTAATTTGTTGAATGTGACCCACTGTTATTAACAAACCAGTTTTCACATTAGGCAATAAAAATTCAGCCTATTATCTAGTCAATTGCATTTAAAGAAAAAAAATTGGCTCATGGCAACCAACATGGCACTTATACTTTGTGTTCCCCTTTTGTTTAAGATTCTACTGAAATGGTGGAAGCTATTCATATATTTTAAAATAAAATTATAAACAGCTTGGAAAACATAAAAGAGAGCAAGAAGAAGACCAAGCTGTTTTTGGAAACAATGAAAGATGTACATGGAATATAGACTGATAAAGAAACAGGGAAGAGTGAATAAAGCCACAAGTATTGGGAGTAGGAAAAGCTGTATAGAATTTTCATATCTTTGGCCAACAAATAGTGTACCTCAGGATATTTGGAGGCTATGTAACTGGGGAAGTGATCATGCCATGTAGAGATTACTATGGGCTAGAGCCCTTTAGAAAGCTCCCTAAGAAACATCAAGCTGTGATCTGAAGGATGAAAAGAAGTCTAACAGTAGGCCAGTGTTTTCAAGGGAGACCTGCATGAGGGGACTTTAGAGAGGGTCAGAAAATCATAACATGATTCTGTAGGTCACATTAAATGTTTAGGCATAAGAGTTGTGAACCATGGTCAAATAACTGTTGTAGAACTATTTATTCTGTATGCTATATTAAAAATGGAGTTCAGGGGTTAGGGAGGATGTATAATTAATAATGGGATAGATGAATGTCAGCTTTATGTACAAATGAGCAACACTAGAATTCATGCATCTTCTTCCCTACAAATGTTTTCATTTTTCTATCCCCACTACCATCATTTAATGTAGTGTCTACTGCTAGGATCACTGAAGCCAAATGGGGTCCTTAATCCTCATCTCCAGCCCGCTCAAAAATATGCTTCATGGGGCAAGAAAATAAATTTTCCTACTTATCATTTCTTCTACCTCACTTTCCAGCTTAGAAATTGAAGATGACCTCACTCTACTACTTATACATGAACATGGGATACGAAGTATTTTTCACTACCCAGTTTCATAATAAATTAAATCACTGACACAGAAGTTAGGGATGAAAATAACTCCTTTGGTAATGTTAAAGCTAATATCAGAGATTAAGACCTAGTCTTCTTGCTATGTGTGTTTTGTAATAATTTTCCTAGTGACATCCACTAGGTAGCATTAAATAGTAGCAGTAAACCTGTTACCTATACAACATACCTGAGGGAGGCACAGCTCCAAAGGAAAGGGTGCTAAACCACACAAATTCAATTCCCCCTCCAAAAACAGTCAGTGTGTTCCTACTTTCTATTTATTTACTTGAGAGGCAGAGAGAGACAGACAGACAGACAAAGACAAAGCCAGAGGTGTGGGAGGGAAGGAGACAGAAAGAATGGTCCTGTTCACTGATTCACTTCTCAAATGCCCACAAAATCCAGGATTGGGCCAGATGGAAGCCTGGAGCCAGGAACTCAATCCAGGTCTTTCACATGAGTGGCAGGAACACAATTAATCGAGCCATATCTGCGGTCTCCAAGGGTCCACACTAGGAAGAAGCTGGGTTCAGGAACCAGAGTTGGGCATCTAACCCAGGAATTCCTAAATGGGATGAGAGCATCTCAACTGGTGTCTCAACTGCAAGGTCAACAACTACCTGAGACCCCATCCCTGCATTCTTAAAAGAAATGCATAGCAGTGGATAGGCCATAGGAGTAGTAGTATCATTTTCAAGTAAAATCCCTCTATAATTGAATATACAAAGGAAGAGGCGAGGGGGACCCAAACATTTAACTGTATATATGTACGTATGTATATGTATATATACATATATATAAAGCAATTATGTCTGAATATTCTCTACAATTTCAATTTGTTCTATAATTTCAATATTCTGTACAGCTTGCTAAGCCAAATTTATTAATCTTCTTCATCAGAAGTTCCTGCTTCTGTCATTTTCCTTGTGCTGTATATACTATTTGTCTCCTATCCTTTAACTGTGGTATTAAAATTGACTGATGATGTTCCACACAATTTTTTCCCAAGCCAAGGTTAGCCTAATATATGAATGACTATGGGAAAATTTTAACTGTACATGATTCATAGTCATAGCCACATTAACTAGAATGCTCACTTGTATGTAAATCAGTTTAGCTATTCTGAAATATTATCTAATTCTTGATTTCAAGTTAATGAACACTGCACTAGAAATCTATATTGAAAACAGTCACTGCTATTTCTAGCATTTACATAAAGGGTAGGACAAAATTTATCATATCCATTACTAGATACTTCTGGGATATATTTTATAAATACAATGGATTATTTTATTATTAAAACTAAATAATGTCTCAAAATCCTTTACTATATACTAAGTGCTATTAAATGTTATGGTAACCTATTAAAATTAATGTCTCAATGGTTCTAAAACTTATCAACAGAAAATACTACCTCTACCTACCTATCTATCAATGAATGTATATATGTATGGAGAAAAAATCTCCTTAATAACTGCCCCCTCCTCATAGAAACACACACAAAAAATGTGTAGATAGAATCATTTAATTTCTGAGATGTTGTTGGGCCCCCATATAACAAATGCCAGTGAATTTAGCCTACCATTAGTAAACTCAAAGTTGATTAAAATTAAAGAGAATATACATTTTAAACCTACCAGAAAGAAGACTGTTCTGTTGATTATTCTTTAGTTAAAAATATTAATAGTGAAGTAGAGATTTATTCTATGTTAGCAGAAAGATAAATTATATATGTTCTATAATATTTGTCACCCTGGCACTCAGGCACTAAGTATGAACCGCCATTAATAACAATTAATTTTAATATTAAAGTACTTAACTTATGAAAAATAGTCACTTTTTACAGATACTAGAATCTAAAAGTTGTCCCTCACCACACCATTGTACCAAGTGGAAATTAGTATATATGGAAATTAGTGTAAGCCTCCTCTCACTTTTCCTGGTAAAGTAGAAGCACAGATAGAAAACATCACTGTGCATAACATCTTGTAGGAATGTGATAAGTATTTGTTAATTTAAAAACCAATTATTATATCTGTACTATTAAAATTTAAAAATATATAACAGTAGGAAAAGGAGAGTATCTACAAAATGAATAAAGAAAACACTTTTCTCTTGAAAAAGTCAATTTGGGGAACTCTGGTCAGGACAGGATGACCTAGGTCCATCCCTCCCTGCTCCTTTCCACTAGCAGGACAATAAGCACTGGTAATAATGTAATTGAAAATAACCGAATGTTCCCAAGAAGAAGATAATGGAGGTTTGGTCAGCTGGGACTGAAGCAGTAGCTGAGTGATTTACATCTCCTCCCCTGGTAGAAGAAAGTAAGAAAGTAACCCAGATCCCACATTCTACAACTCACAGCTAGCATTAGAAGGCAGCCCAGATAGGCTTACCCCTCCATCTGATCCAGCAGGTGTCCCTAGAACAGCAGGCTCTTCTAACACCATCTAGAACCCACTCGAGAGATGCAGTCCAGAGACTGCCTATTAAGAAGTGACAAGGTATATGCTCTGCATCTCTTCTGGGTCAGAGTTTCATCTCTCATCCAGAGACGCTTACACATAAGACTCCAAAACTAAATGCACACACATAAACAGAGACATGTCAACACTGGCAGAATCTGAATAACATTGGTGCATTGTATCAATGTCAATATCCTGCTTGTGATATCATATTAATGTTCTGCAAAATATCACACTGGGGGGTGCCAATATTGTGGAGTTAACCTGCTGCCAGCAATGCCTGCATCCCATGTATGAGCACGGGTTTGAGTCTCAGCTGTTCTACTTCTGATATGTCTCCCTGCTTATGTCCCTGGGAAGGCAGTGGCCCCTGCCACCCCTGTGGGAGACTCAGATAGAGTTCATGGCTCCTAGCTTCGGCTTGTCCAAGTCCCACCATCACTGTCATTTAGGAAGTAAGCCAGCAGATGGGATCTCTCTGTCTTTCTGTCTCTCCCTCTCTCTGTCACTCTCCCTTTAAAATGAATAAACTTTTTTTTTAAGTCAACATTGGGAAAAATAGGGAAAGGTGCACACAGGATCTTTCCATATTACTTCTTAGAACTGCATGTGCATCTACAATTATCTCATTCAAAATGTCAATTTTTAAAAATTCAATTTTGGTTTTTCATTTTCTATTTGAATTTCACTGGATGATTGCATTATTTACTCACTGTATAATGGAATATCTTTCTATTTCGTCATTACACATAGAAAGCTACACTTTAAGCAATGTTATTTTTAAAGAACGTTTTAATATGACCTTATCAGTCATTTATTAAATTATTTGAATGGACATGAGCTGATCTTCAAAGCATCTTTTCGGCCTAACGCTCCATCTTTTCGCTTTTCTCTTTAAAACTGTAAGTATTCCTTTTCTTCCAACTAAAGAAAATTACAAGTTATTTTTTAAAGTAGTTCTTAAAATACACATAGTTCATTAAATACTCATCTATTATTAGGAAAGTGATTTTTAAAAGATTTTATTTATTTATTTATTTATTTGAGATGTAAAGTTAAAGACAGAGAGAGGTAGAGACAGAAAGATCTTCCATCCGCTGGTTCACTCCTCAAATGGCCATAATGGCCAGGGCTGGGTCAGGCCAAAGCCAGGAGCCAGAAGCTTCTTCCAGGTCTCCCATGTGGGTACATGGGCCCAAGCATTTAGGCCATCTTCCACTGCTTTCCCAGGCCATTAGCAGAGAAGCTGGATCTGAAGAGGAGAAGCTGGATCTGAAGAGGAGCAGCTGGAATATGAATTGATGTCCATATGGGATGGTGGCTCCACAGGTGGAAGCTTAGCCTACTAAGCCACAGTGCCTGCCAGGGGATGGTAAGTTAGATAAGCAAGAAAAGAAGTGGTGCCAATTGATGACCAGAGGCACAAAGGGAGAGTGACTATGGACAGGTTATCTGACCTCTGTGCTTCAGTTTCCCCATTAAGATAAAAGTAAGTAATGGCAGGATGCACCTTCTTCTTAGGCTAGTTACGTGGTACAATAGGGGAAGTCATTAGTTCCTAGCCCAGCATATGGTAAGCTCTTCCATAATGATTACTTTTAATCATTACTCATAGAACATACACAACTTTTCATTAGAATTTGTAGGAGTAAAGGAGGTAGTACCTTAACTCTATGATAAAGGGCTGCCTCTCACTGGCAATGTTTAAGTAGTGCTTGTATCACCTTTCTGCTAGCATTTACACAGTGTACTGCTTGTATAATTAAGTCCATAGATTGAAAAAAAATCCTCCCCTTCTCTTTACTAGCTTTCAAATAGCGTAGCTTCAGGTCTTCCACTGAAAACATTAGAATCCTCACTTAATTTTCAACCTCCTAATATTTAATTGAAAGATGTCCAATATAATTAAAAAGGTACCCATAGGGCAACTAATTCTGAAAAGTGGTGATAAGTGAAGGAAGTATGTTTAATTTCATTTTCATGCTTCAGCAGTTCTGATCTTACATTGATAAAGAAATCCTAAGCTCTATATCTATATAATAAGGTATCATTTATTCAATATATATATATATGTAAAACACATGTGTATATGCTATTGGGTGTATACACTCAGCCACAGCTATACAAAATTATAGGTATTTTAATTCAGATAATTTTAAGACCTTACATAAAGTAGATCACATATACACTGCTATATGTGTTTCCCTCAACACAAGAATTTCCTAAGGCTTTAGACATGAGAAATATTATGTTCAATAAACCATAGGATTTGGCCTAGTATTCATTTAATAGTGCAAATGTAGGTGGGCCTTTGGCTCAGTTATTAAGCTGCTGCTTGAGATGCCGGCATCCTATGTCAGAGTGTCTGCTTTGAATCCTGGCTCTTCAAATTCTGAGTCCTGAGAGGCAACAGGTGGAGGGGTACTTGGGTCCCTGCCACCCATGTGGGAGGCCCAGATGGAGTGCCAGTCCTTGGCTTCACTCTGTTCCAACCATGGCTGTTGGGGGCAATCGGGGAGTGAACCAGCTAATGGATGATCAACCGATCTCTTTCTCTCTCTCTCTCTCTCTCTGTCTCTCTACTTTTAAACAAAATGAAAATAAATAATTCCAAAATTTTAAAAGGACATGAATTTAAAAAATAACAGTCAAAATGAAGAAACTAATAATTGCTACAAATAAGAGTTTGGGTTACTTTTATTTTTAGTGATAAAGGATGTAATTCATTCCTGAATAGATACCAAAATATGTGAATCCAAATATAAGAAAAATACATATTTAGAACACAAAATTTATTCCTGGAGAACCTTAGTCAATTTCTAACATCTTTGGAAAATTGTCAAGAAAATGCACAATTCTATTACACTGTTCTGTGTCGAGTCAAGAAAAATAATTTTCAAAATAATACAACAGCCCAGGGAGATGAGCTCTGTCAATTATTGTGGAAAAACCAGAGACAGTCACAGCTGTAGAGCTGCCAACACCACTGTTGGGGGATTTGCCAAATAAGCAGATGCCAAAGCAGGAAATATAGCTTCTTCCAATTGATTGTAGAAACATACAAAGGTCAAATGCTTCATATATGAGCTTGACTACAGAACTTCCTTGACCTTTAAAGGCATCATTTATTCATGGAAAATGGAATTAAAATATAAGCTCATTTTGGTCCCCAAATTATTGAATTCACACAGTTTTTTCCCTGATATGTATTTCCCAGAATTTTTATTTTATTGATAAATTTTATTTAGCCTTATATATATAGTAGTTTCAATTCTATAAGAATGAATACAAAATTATTAGATATTTTGTTTTCCTGTTCATACTGAGACTTTAAAATCTGGTGTATATTTTATTTATCTTAACAACTCATCTCAATTTGGCTAACTACATGCCCAGGGAACAACTGCCACAAGTAGCTAGGAGTGACCACACTCCACACTGGGCAGAAGACAATTGGTCAATGAGTTTTTCTATAAATGGAAGAGAGATGTGAGATCAGAAGAAAAGGAGTAGGAGTGAGTTTTTATTTATTTGAGAAAAAGACAGGTTGGGTAGTGGCAGGGGCAGGGGTGGGTGGTGGAGAAAACAAACCTTCCATCTGCTGGTTCACTCCCCAAATACCCACTATGGCCAGGAGGGCCAAAGCTGGGAGCACAATCCAGGTCACAGTCATGGGTGGCAGGACTACAACTACTTGAGTCATCATTTCTGCCTCATAGGGTCTGCCCAGCAGGAAACTGAAATCTGGAACCAGGGCTAGGAATTGAAACAGGCACTCTGATGAGGGGCATGCGGGCTTCCCAATCAGCATCTTAATCACTAGGCCAAATGCATACCTCTTGCACTGTTTTGTTTTGTTTTGATGAGAAAAATCCTAGGAAGTATATGTGTTGAAAGATTTGATTGAAAGTCTATAGAAGAAAATGTTGGATCTTCTGCCCCCTTCCTGGCCTAATTTTCTCATCTATACCCCTGGTCCTCCTCTACCCAACTGGAAACTACATGCACATATATCCCAAGGGCAAACAAGAAAGCTCAAGGGCAGTCATTTGGCCTAGCAGTTAGGGTGCCAGTTACGACAGCCACATCCCATACTGGAGTAACTGGGTTGGAGTCTTGCCTCCATTCCTAATCCAACTTCTTGCTAATGCGCATCATGAGAGGCAGCAAGGTGACGGCTCTAGTAGTTGTGTCCCAGTCACTCCCATAGAAGACTTAGATTGAATTCCTGGCTCCTGGCTTCAGCCTGACCAAGCCCTGACCATTTAGAAAATGAAACAGTGGATGGGAGCCCTATCTGTGACTCTGCCTACCACCCAGAGCAGTAAATAAAAAAGGCCCACCAGGGGGGCCATCACTGAGAAATTTCAGAGTATTATACCCAAAAGTCAACTCTAAAAGCTCCCATAGACGAAAGGGAAGGGACCACACACAAACACTGGAATCTAAGTTCTCAACAGTGACAGGAGGAACCAAAGGCAATGAAGAAAATATCATCCCAGTTCTGGATGAAACTTCATTTTTAACCTGGGATTCTATGTGCAGCCAAAATATTGACCAATTGTAAGAGAGGAAGCAAACATATGCCAAAAAGCCAAATCTCAGAACCTGTTCCTCCCATACACCATTTTCAAGGAGCTTCTGTTCCTGGAACCAAGTACTTGAGGCCATGCAACTTATGAAGTAAAGCAGTTTATGTGGATCAGGATTCTGGGGGCTGGAGAGCTCACACAGCATGATGACAGCATCCTTATGAGGGCCCCCTGGCTGTGTCACAACATGGTGGAGAAAGGCAAGTGAACTAGCCACGCACAGAAGGGGTCCAGAACATGGGGTGGCCTCACCGTCTACCAACCCAGGCTCCTGAGAACTGACCAGACCCACTCCAGGACACCAGCATTCATTTCCCTGAGGGTGGTGCCCCTGACCTAATTACCTCGCATGAGATTCTACTGAGAGAGTCCCAACTCTGCCTCACTAGGGACCAGGCTTCTAGCACGTGAACCCACAAAAAAAAAAAAAAAAAAAAAAAAACATTCCAACCATATATGAACCATTTCAGTTACATGAAAAAGGGAGCAAGGGAAGCAAAGAGGAGCCAGAGGGTCCAGGAAACAAGAGACAGCCCCCCCCACCCTGAGAGAGGTGAAGGGCTGCAGCTGGACAGAGGTCCAGAGAGCACTTAGTCCTACATAAAGGATGAGCAGGACACCCAGAATACCAACAGGGACACACAAATCTAAGTGAACTTTTTCACACACTTATAACAAAGCATATTCTAAATTAAATCCAAATTGTTCCCAGCTGCTGGCTGGCTGTATGTGAATGGACACCAGGAATCTAGGGGGGCTGGATGTGGTCCAGCCACTTACTCCATTCCCCAGTCCATTCCCTATCCCACCTCCTAGATTCTTTCAAAACCTTCTCCTCGTTCCTCCTTCAATGCCGCCTCCACCTGCTGCTCTCACTGTCTCTTTCTGATCTCGCCAGCACATCCATCCACACACCAACACTCACACCCTTATCTCTGGATTCTTTCCCGCACTGTAAACCAATTTGCCAAAGCCAACCATCTACTTGAGAGTTAGATAATCTACACCACTTCTTTCCCACTCAATGGCTCTGTCCAGCAGTTCTCTCCCTTTTTCCTGTACCCCAGGTTTCTTTCCCAATGGAAGGTTCTTGTCCTATGAACACCTGGGATTTCTTCTACATTTATAGGACAAATAGCCTCCCTTCCCAGCAGATTGTTAAAGACCTTTTTTATGCAAAATTTTCAAATTGTTTTATACCAAACATATGTATTTTTAAATTACATTTTCTGTAAACTTTTTGAAATTTCCTTCTATAATCATACAAAGATATCCGAGGAATATCTGGCTTTCTTCTGACAAATAATAATGACAAAAACTATGGGATAAATATTACAGCTTTTATAAACTGTGACATCTTTCTCTATGTCTCAGTTTCCCTATCTGTAGAGATAATGACAATATCACAATATTATTTTAAGTATAAAAGTGAAATACACTTGATATACATAAAGATATCCACTACTTTGTACTCATTAATCATGAGCTATTATTTTATTATTCTACATTATTTTATTAATTGGCATTACCTTGTTACTCTATATATTTATTACTGAAAGTTTAATTTAATCCTCATTAACTTTTACTATTATACCATTAATATTTGTATTATCACACCAAATCAGACAAATCAAACTATATTAGAAGCTTATCCAGTGGTAACTTGTTACACATTTCTATTTTGCATAGATCAGTTATTTGTAAATATATATATATATTTTATAAATATATAAGCCTATTACTTTTTAAAGATTTGTTTATTTATCTGAAAGGCATAGTTACGGGGAGCAGGGGGGAGGGAGGGGGGAGGGGGGGAGAGAGAAAGAGAGAGAGAGAGAGAGATGAGAGAGATCTTCCATAAGCTGATTCCCTCCCAAAATGGCTGCAATGGCTAGGGCTGGGCCAGTTCAAGGCCAGAAGCTTCATCCAGGTCTCCCACATGGGTGTGGGTGCAGAGGCCCAAGCACATGGGCTGCTAGTTTCCCAGGTGCATTAGCAAGGAGCTGGATGGGAAGTGGAGCAGCCGAGATTTCAGCTGGCACTCATATGGGATACCACTTAACCTGCTGCTGCACAATGACAGTCCCACTTTTCATTTCTTTAATTTTTGGTGGCTTTAGAAAGTTAGCCGGTAAGAAATAATTTTCAAAGCAAACATCATGCTATCATTTTAAAGGACTCTCTAGGCAACCATTCATTATGTTTTTAGCCAGATAGAGCTGTAAACACACAGCTCACTACAGCCAATTCAAATGTTAAAGTAAATATTGGGGCATTTCATCTTAGTCCTTATGGCAGTGAAACATCTAAAAGTCTCAAAAGAAATAAAGTAACTAATCTTCTAAGCCATAGTTTTAAGTGCATTTCTCTCATCAGCTTAGAAACAAACAAGCTAAAACCTGCAATAGATAACTGTGAACCTTTATTACAAAAAGTACAGTAGCCAATAGCTAAATGATTGATAGGGCTTCCAATGAAATATATATATCCTCTATGTATATGCTGTTGTTTATTTATTTTAGTGAAATGAAAGTTGGATTATGTTTCCTTTTTTTAAGATTTAGTTATTTATTTGAAAGGCAGAGTTAGAGAGAGGCAGAGACAGAGAAATAAGTCTTCCCTCTGCTGACTCACTCCCCAGATGGCTGCAAGGGTCAGAGCTGCATGACCCAAAGCCAGGAGCCAGGAGCCTCTTCCTTGTCTCCCACATGTGTGTAGAGGCTCAAGTATTTGGGCCACCTTCCACTGCTTTCCCAGGCCATAGCAGAAAGCTGGATTGGAACTGGAGCTGGCAGGATTCAAACTGGCACAAATATGTGGCAGTGGCTTTACCAGCTACACCACAACGCGGGCCCCTGGATTACGTTTCTTGTAACGTATGTTTGTCTATTTTAGTTATCTGCTTAAAAACACAAAGGGAATTGGAATACATTTTACTGCAACCCTCCCTTTATATTGGAAAGATTATAGAATAGTTGCTTCTGAAATGTCCAGTGCTCCTGTGAGAAACTATCTAGGTACTCGTACCATAATACAGGTCACGAAATAGAATAGGCAAAGCCTTATCTGATATCTATTAGTCAGGAATGCAAGATAATTTCATGTCAATGATTTTCTATGTCTAAAAGGATTTGTAACTAAGGCTAAAGGTCATTTTCATTTTTGCTACAGTTGAATTACAGAGGAGCAAGCAATGATATACATGAAACCTTAAAAGACATGACATCCACATGCCTAATTTGGCAGAACTGTGACATCAATGGTACAGCCAGATGAATCAAAAGGCACCCCTCCCCAAATGCCCATGTCAACGTCAGATCCAGTAGGAGTTCCTCCTCGGCATTCACGCTTGAGTGCTTTGCAGTCCTGGAATGTCACCTAATTGGCTGGTGCTCCCTAATAGGCTCTGCACCAGTTCTGATTGATGTGTGAGTACGCAAACATTACGAGCATCCAGGAGCCCGATGCTGCACATACCAAGCATAGCAGTCAGACAAAACCCAAAACCGAGGCAGATTCAGCACACTGCTGGAGAGTGACATTTTTGGTGACTCTTCCTCACACCTAAGTACATATTGTCCTACTCACTTGATTTCTTTCATGTTAATGCACCACAGTGCCTCCTGTCATTTCATTGCCACATTCTAATTAAAGGAGAAAATTATTTTCTCCTTTCTATTTAGCATAAAACAAAGGCCTTTACAATCAACCTGATTCTACCCTGTTATTTGTGCAGGCTGTCACATAGTCTCTGAAGGCATGAACAAAATCTCTTCATTGCTTCTCTGGGATAAAGCAGTCATTTACTTCTTTTACTAAACTTAAATGAATTCTTGGAAACCTAAGACATAAATTATAGGAAGGAGTATCCATATGAGGATGTATCCACCCTGAAAGAACAGTTCCTAGAATGTATCATCCATATGGCAAAAATGTTAAAATGGTAACAATTTTTAAATTGTTTAAAAAAAGATCGATTTAAAAAACACCTGGAAATCCTGAGTATGTAATTGTACATATATATGTACTATTCCTCATAATAAAAACTTAAAGTCAGTTAATATCGCATGTGAAACAACATGCTTCTGCATGTGTGTATGCATGCATGCATGTGCAATTATGATGAATGCAGACATTTCAACTGGAACTGCCATGGTAAAAAATATCTAATTCATAAGTAGGAAACCAGTACATCTCAGGATTAAATACTGATGCCTTAAAGTATTGTAGTAGCAACCAAAATTCTTGTTTAAGTCTGAGTCAGCCATGCGCATGTTGTTCTGACTTTATTGTTTAAGACCAGCCACCTTCCAGTAATCATTAAAAATAGAGGGGCCAGCGATGTGGCATAGTGGGTTAACGCCCTGGCCTGAAGCGCCAGCATCCCATATGGGCGCCAGTTCTTGTCCTGGCTGCTCCTCTTCCAATCCAGCTCTCTGCTATTGCCTGGGATAGCAGTAGAAGATGGCCCAAGTCTTTGGGCCCCTGCACCCACGTGGGAGACCCAGAAGAAGCCCCTGGCTCTGGATCGGTGCAGCTCCAGCCGTTGCAGCCAATTGGGGAATGAACCAGCAGATGGAAAACCTCTTTCTCTCTCTCTCTGCCTCTCTCTGCCTCTCTTCTCTCTGTGTAACTTTGACTTTCAAATAAATAAATAAATCTTTAAAAAAAAATAGAACCCTCAAAAGCTCCAGTTCAAGATCTGGCACAATGATGAACTTTGGAGATATTTTCCAAAAAATCTAAGGAATGTCTTCATTATCTTTATGTCCTAAATGGGGGGGAAATGACTTGGTATATTTGACAACATAGTAACCTTGCTTCCAGAGCTTAAGAGGAATAGCTACTTATGAGATCCATTCTGATCATATTACTCCAGGTGGTAAGGTCAGTCACACTGCTCCTAAGTTGTCTCGGGGATAAGCTAACTCTAGAATCACTTTATAGTTTGGATACTTTCAGCATGAGATGTTAATGTCCTTGTAAAAGCTAGATTGTATAACATATAAAAGCAAATCTTACATTCTACTGAACTACAAACTACTCAACCTGCGTGGTATGACTGTGCATGTGTTAAAAATGTTTAATCACTTTGGTAAGAGAAAGCAAATCCGCATCATCATATCTCACATCAACCAATAGTTAAGGATTCACTTGGGAATCAAACAATTATGCTTTCAAAATAAAATCAGTGTTTCAACAGTAATATAATTCGCAATGAACTGTGTTTAAAATGATCACCTGAAGCATTTTTTAGAAGATGGTCATTAAAGGTCAAAGACAATTTATATGAAAAAAATGCAACTTAAACTGACATATCTTAGCAAAACCTTAATACAAATTCTGCTATAACTCAAGAAGAAAACAATGAAGCGAATAAAGAAAAGAGTAAAGTGGAACAAAATGTGCTGCATAAAACAACATATACCACGGTAGGGTACTATAAAGTTTTATTTCTACAGCTTTGAAAGAAGCTAAAAACTCACTTGTGCCTCTCCAGCTCATGAGTAATGTGGTCATTTCAAACTTATGGCGATAAAAACTTTATAGCACTCTAGTTCAGAACATATGTCAAATAGAGAAAAAAGTAAAAATCAAAATGAAATGTGACAAAACACTATAAAACACCTCTCATCTGCCACCACTCTTTTACCGTTTTGGTCTGAGAATCAGTGGACAATTTCATTTTGAAATTTCCATTTCAGAGTCATGTAGCAACTAGAATATCTATTCTGATTAACATCAACATAAATGTAAAATAATGATTTCCTTTCATTATGTTGGTGTTAATAGTGTATACTTCAGAAAATGTCATGATTATTGTTGTGAAAGAGCAGGAGCATAATTCCTGCAGTTAAATATGAATCCAAGATATTTGACCTTTACTTAAAAAGAAATGAAGACAAAATCATTTTCTTTTACAAATTTCATTAATTTTAGAGAAAATGTCATGTCTTTGCAATAGGAGTTCAATATTTTCAAATGATGCAATTATAATATATTTTAAATTAACACACTATTTTTTTAAACACTGAGTTTTTGTGATTAGTTCTGGGATACCATAGTTTGTCTATGCACATTTTTGCCTATCTATGAAAAACACTTTATATAAATAGTATCTGGTTTGACCTTAGTTTATTAGTATTAATTAATTTCATTTTGTTATTTGGACAACTTGAAAATTTTGGTGCTATTCTTATTCTCATTATATTCTCTTAGCTCTAGGGATAGAATCTAATTAATCCTATTATTAATAGTTGTCTAATTTTTAGCTATTGTTTCATAGTCTAGAGGTTTCATAACACTGTATGAAAATAAGAAGAGCTGTCATTGATTAATATATATTTGTTTTTATGTTAATTGGATGACTAAGATGTTGCAACACACAGTAATCTAACTCATTGACTGATGAGCACATTGTCATACACGGAATCATAAAAATATCACATAAAAAGCACTGATCTTAGAATTTTCAAGTATTGCTAGAATTGTATAGGAATTTCTTTGCCTATAGCATAGATTTAAGATATTTGCAGCTAGTTGTTTTCCTTTCCTTTCCTTCCCTTTCCCTTTCCCTTTCCCTTTCCCTTTCCCTTTCCCTTCCCTTTCCCTTTCCCTTTCCCTTTCCTTTCCTTTCAGACTTACAAATATCTGCTTATAGACCATGCCTTGCCATAGTAGACTGAGGGGAAAAAAGCTTTTCCTTATTCCAACATGGACTCCATTGTCTTCAACAAATCCATTTCCCTTAAAAAGTGGAGTTAGCTGTCATTCAAAAGCACCAATTCAAAATAATGCAAGTAATTTAGGAAAAGTCATTAAATGATTTGTTTCAAAATTTTTAGATACTATAACATGATATCAATATAAACAGCATTACTTTGAGAGAGTAAACCCCTAAGCATTCATTTCACATGAGATGGCTTATAATTACAATCAACTGAACTGTGATCAAATCATATCACTTAGATTGTGTTCAGCAATACCTAATATTTGGGACTCACCTGAAGACTGTAGTGTGAGTACTATCTAGGAAAAAGGCAATCAACTAGACTTGCTCCAGTTTGAAACAATATCTAAAATATCTTCACAAGGAGTTTGTATCTAGCAAGCTAAAAATTATATCCTTGTTCTTGTAACCAACTCTCTTGGTGACAGACGGATAATAACAAAAATATGCTTCTTGATCCTGTATATAAAAGTTTAGAATAACTGGGCTTAAAGAACATGGCATCTAGGGCCAGTGCTGTGGCGTAGTGGGTGGGGCTGCTGCCTGCAGTGCTAGCATCCCATATAGGTGCCAGTAGAGTCCCAGCTGCTCCACTTCCAATCCAGCTCTCTGCTGTGGCCTGGGAAAGCAATAGAAGATGGTCCACGTCCTTGGACCCCTGCACCCATGTGGGAGATCCGGAAGAAGCTCCTGGCTCCTGGCTTCAAATCAGCCCGGCTCCAGCCATTGCAGCCATTTGGGGAGTGAACCAGTGGATGGAAGACTTCCTCTTTGTGTCTCTGTCTCTGCCTCTCTGTAACTCTGCCTTTCAAATAAATAATCTTAAAAAAAAAAGTACATGGCATCTGTATTATATTTGGAAATCTTAATTTGGGGCCATTTTGAAAAATGCTAACTCTAGTGTTGCTATCCTCAATTTGTTAATAATGATTTTTGTTCTCTTTTCAAAAATGGTATCATTTAAAATTCGTTTTTGTTTCAAATAGTTTCTATGGCAGGTCAATTTTTGTAAACAATTCATAATTCGGTTTACATTGCATGTTCTTTTTTAAAAAATTTTATTTAAGGTATATAAATTTCATGTATTTCAAATATACAGATTGAAGTACACAATGATACTTCCCACCCCACATTCCTTCCCATGTGTGCTCCCACTCTTCTTCCCTTCTCTCTCTCCTATCCCTACTCTGAGTTTTTACAAAGATCTATTTTCAGTTTACTTTATGCTTAACCCTAGAGTAAGTAGAGTTCAACAAATAGTATGAGGGAAAAAACACACTGTTCCCCAACAGTAGAGACGAGAGCTATAAACAATCATTGAACCCTAAAATGGCAATTGCACTTATATACATTACATTTTATATTCTCTATTAGTTTTAAGGATATCGTTTTCAAAAGTGAACTAATTTTTTTACATATTAAGATGAGAGTTGGTACTTTGGAACATAATCAATAGATGGTACATAACTGCTTATATTGTTTAAGAGCTACAGTTCACAATTTTGAAAATAGTTAAACCAGCAATGTTGTCTAGAACTTTCTGGGATGGTAAAAATGTTCTGTATCTGCACTGTACAATGTGATGGCCACTAGAAACATGCAGCAACTGAGTACTGTGGCTAGTGCAACAAGGGAACCACATTTTTTTATTTTATTTTCATTAATTTAAATGTATTTTTGCCATTGCCTAGTGGATACCAAACCTAGAAAGCAGTTACTAATAAATGCTTATGGTTTCCTTTGTACATACATCTTACATGTTACACATACAGAAACACACACACACACACACATATATATATATATATATATATAAAGGATGCAGTCTTACTGCTTTCTAAATACCAAAATAAAACTTTCTATGCCTTAAAAAAATACCAGATTCTTGCTTCACTTCAGCGACTGTGAGGAATTCCGACATTTATTAATATACTTTTGATCAAAAATATCCTCCATCTCTGCAAAACCAGAGATTTTCCTCAAAAAAGTAACTGGAAAAACAACTTAATCCTGTGCTTTAACGTGCAGCTGCACAGCTTGCAATCACTTGTTGTGAGTATTCTTATTTGCTTTATTTTTGTAATTTTTCCATGACTATTTTGCTAGTATATGGATTACATTTTGTGATTCTTTTGAAATTCAGAATTTTGTTGTTCAATCTATTTACGTTGGGGGGTTGGTGCCTTGGCTCACTTGGTTAATCCTCCGCCTGTGGCGCTGGCATCCCGTATGGGCACCGGGTGCTAGTCCCGGCTGCTCCTCTTCCAGGCCAGCTCTCCACTGTGGCCCAGGAAGGCAGTGGAGGATGGCCCAAGTGCTTGGGCTCCTGCACCCCTTTGGGAGACCAGGAAGAAGCACCTGGCTCCTGGCTTCAGATTGGCATAGCTCCGGCCGTAGCAGCCATTTGGGGGGTGAAACAACAGAAGGAAGATCTTTCTCTCTGTCTCTTTCCCTCACTGTCTAACTCTGTCAAATAAAATATATATATATATAAATGTATTTACGTTAAAAACAAATGCATACTTAATAATTTGACAGAAGCAATCGAAAGCTGTAGAATGATTTCATTTGGTTCATGCTTTTCTTAAAAGTAACATCTATTTGATGTAGATGTGCAGTCTGATAGAAACCCAATTGTTTTAAGTATTTGTAATCCAAGCAGTAGTAATGTAAATGGATTTAATTATCGGTATAAAAATCCGAACAATGGGAAGTAAGACAACATGCTGCCTTCAAAGCTGAGGAAATAAAAGAAGCACTGGCACCTTTTCCTTATATACCTGGAAATGATGGCTGACCCAGATTTGTTCACACAGAAGTCTACACGCCTAATTTAAATCATTTTGATTGTATAACAGACTTCCCTCCGGGTCATTTCTAAAGAAAAATTGAGATGCAGGTTCTCATTAAGAACAAAACATCCTGACTCTGATATTTCTAAATAATGCCTTTTCTGAGGAGCAAATTCCTGAATGATCATCTAAGAAAGTATAATGTGCACTGAACCTAGCATGTGTTTTCTTTTAATTTTATTAAAGATGGACTGTCTATATTTTCTAGTGCATTCCAGAAAAGAAAATCACACAATGGATTTTTTTGGAAATCAGTTTTTCTCAAATATTGGACAGCCCTTTGCAATGCTCCCATTCCTTCCTTACATATTCTGATTTATATTTAGTATTGAGAAAAACTGGGAAACAAACTCTTGCACTGATATAGTCATAAAATCGAGATATAAGAGCAACAGTTTTCAGTTAAAACAATTAAATTTAGGACTTGATTCTTTGAGTTAAATAGTGCTATGAAATGAACAGGACTCGGCTCCCCAAACTCACACAGATGTTTATAAACTCGAGTCTTAAGTTAAGGTTGATGAGTTAAGGGAGGACACCTGATCCAGTTATTACCTCTAAGACGTGGGCCTAGTGGGAGGCTTTTAGTTCATTGGGGTTTGCTCTCTGAAGGTAAGAAGATGGGCTACGTAAGTCAAATCTCCCTGATTCCTAGCCCACCACGTGATTGCTCCTCCACAGATGCTCCTTCATTGCCAGTCTCCACCAGATGCCAGACTAATGGGGCCCTCAGTCCTGAACTGTGAACCTCCAAAATGGAAAGGGAAATCAACAATTTTTCTTCCTAAGAAGCTCCTCTCAAATATTTTACTACAAGTAACAAAAAGGTGCCTGACACAAATAATTTGAGTAAATTATCTAGTTATGTGTTTTTCAAGCTATAGGTCAAGCTATTTGTGAATTGTAAATGAATTATTTCATTTGTGTACCATGTCTACTATTAATTCTAAAAAAGTAAACAGAAAGAATGGAAAAGAAATTGTTGAGATGTGGCTATAATAGTAAGGATGTCACCTTTTATGAAGCTTTGTACGTGTGTGTGTGTGTGTGTGTGAGAGAGAGAGAGAGAGAGAAAGAGAGCGAGAACAAGAGAGAGAAAGGAGTAATCAATAACAAAGTGCTTTTACTTTTCCTCTATGAGCAATGTAGGGGAGAAAAGCTTTCTTTTCTTACCCATTCACAGCTAAGATACCTACTAGAAATGACAGATTAACAAGAGGAAAATACACAAATTTATACTTAGGCTCATGGCTTATTATAATGTGAATGTGATTTAAAACATTTTTTATTTTAACTTAAATTCTATGTCAATAATTGTGCTTTAAGAATATGCATATAGATTGTATTAAAATGCCTTTGTACATGCTTCTGCTAACAGGCACAGTTTTTGTGGAACAAATCATTTGGGGCAGAAAGCTTTTACTGTCCATTTTTCTAATATGAATTTCTATGCTTCTGAAATGTCAGGGACCGTCAGTCCTGCCCTGCTTCTATAGTGCTCGTTACCCTTTTCAACAGAAATAAGAAGGGTATGTTGGGCACTGAGAGCCAAGGACTTAGCTTCATGGAATACTGGAAATCTTTGCTGGGGATAAGCCTTCATACTGTCACTGTAGAAAGCTTTGATCCCATACTCTAAAGTAAGCCAAGTGAAATAAGATCTGTTCCTAAAGATGTATACAGTAGGTACAATGATAACATTGGCTGTTTTAGGTAAGAGCATCCAATTAATGAATGTTTTAACCCTTGGAAAATACTAGGTATCATATAATAAAACTCTTGAATGGGCTTCAGCACTCCCAGAATAATGTTTTAAAATTTAAAGCTAACATAGTTTTAAGCATAACTTAACTCTGGCCTTTGATTTGGCAAACTGCCAGTTATGGCTACCTTTATTGGATTTAAATTGGATTATATTAAACTGTGATCCAGTGATTTTCCTGGCTTCTTGTGCTATACAGTTAGATTTAATGGTGGTACAGCTGACACAAAAATGTTAAATGTAACAGTCAATTGCAAGGTCATTATTTTTTTCTAAGTAACGTAAACATAGTACTTGATCTGCTGCAAAATTACAGGCTAATGACTCAGTCCTACAGAGTGGCTCTCAAATCTTGTTCAATGTGTCCACACTGATTTAAGCAATGATAAAGTATCATTTCAAAGATTGAATAATGACAAGGAATGTAAATAACATTTTAGATGATGCCACAAAGTTTTTAAAGCTCTAAGTAGAAATTCCAGGATAAAATAGTGAGAGAAATTATTCAATCAAAGGTGAATGGGAAATATTTAATTTTTAAAACAATAAGTATTTATAATATTGTTTATCAAGTCATCAAACTCTATCCTTGAAAGTATCACCAATAAAAATTTCATAATATATTTGAATGCTCAGCCAACTGCAGGAAACAAGAATTTATCATTCCAAAATATGCCACTTTGACATACAACTATTTTGTGTTGAAGGCAATTTAGGAAAAACTGAATCAACAGAAACTTGTGCCCTTCCCCTATTTGCCAAAAATCAGAACAAAAATGTAAAAAAGTGTTCCTCCTCCCCTCTCTTCCAGAAAGAATGAAATTTAAGTGCCAGAAACAACTTTAGATCCTTAACAGTCTGGAGAGGGCTCCAGAGGAATCTATGTAACTATACCAACCTGTCTTTATTTACCAGTAGCTTCCCATTTTGCCTCCCCACTATTTGCAGACCCTAGAGACTCAAGAACTTTTCCCATTCCTTGTGACTCCTCTAAAAATATTTCTTTGTTCAAAATACTATTTAAGAAAGAACTCTCTTCTACTGCCTGAAGATTTACTGATTTTTCCATGGGTGTCTCCCACGTATATATAAGGTATGCATGTTAATAACTTCTCATTTTCCTCTTTTACATTTATCTTTTGTTACCGCAGTCCTAGCTAAGAACTAAGGGTGGAGGGGAAATTATCTTTCTCTCCTACACAACTTGTTTATTGAAGTGAACAATTACCTGATGAGTCTGAATAGCATGAGCAAAAGCTTATGTAATTTTTCCTCAAAATGAGTGGATTTGAACCAATCACTTTCATATTTTAATTACTTTAAGTTTCTCCAAAATACCTACTTTACAACCATTGAATTTTTCTTAAAGATAGTTACATATGTCAACATGATACTGAAATAGAAAATATACTTTAAAATATTACATAACCCTGGGGCCACCACCGTGGCTCACTTGGTTAATCCTCCACTTGTGGCACCGGCATCTCATAGGGGCACTGGGTTCTAGTCCCGGTTGCTCCTCTTGTAGTCCAGCTCTCTGCTGTGGCCCAGGAAGGCAGTGGAAGATGGCCCAAGTGCTTGGGCGCCTGCACCCGCATGGGAGACCAGGAAGAAGCACCTGGCTCCTGGCTTTGGATTGGCGTAGCTCCGGCCTAAGTGGCCATTTTGGGGGGGGGGGGGTGAACCAACGGATCGAAGACCTTTCTGTCTCTCTCTCTCTCATTGTCTAACTCTGTCAAATAAAAAAAATTACATAACCCTTTCAAAATAAATCTTACAAAGATTTTCTCCTAAAGTATTTAATTGACTTGTAAATTATTTTCAAGAAAGCATTTTGATATGTAAAATAAATTTAGATTCCCTTCTTTTTTAAAAAGTAAATATATTGAGGCGAAAACCCCCAATTTTCATTTAATGAAGAAATGTAATTTTTCAGTTAAAGTTTATGAAGAATAGTTCAAAAGGTATTATCCTAAATTACAACTGTCATTACTAACTTTATTTATAGCAGAAATGTGAAATATTTAAGAAGTCAAACACAATTTAAAATTTCTAGTTACTTTATTTTTGCCTTGTTTTGTTATTGTGTATAGTTTGATGGTAATTAAATAGAAATGTTCTTCCATGTTATAAGTAATATGAATATTTTATTCAGGTGTTTAGAACTTTCTATGTTTCAGACTACTACATCTAGTTATTTTTTTAATTTTCTAGTCTAGGTAGAAAACATCACTTTCAACCAATGTTAATTATAGATATATTCCATATAATATTTATAATATGGTTATTGTAAGTTTATACATGCAAATGCTCTGTTTGTTATTTTCTCTGTGTACTTTATTGATTTATTCAGAGGCTCAAAAAATTAAGATGCATTTTCTGACACTTAAAATGATAACTGATTTTGTAGGCTATTGAGCCTCAAATTTCTCCTACTTGGAAGGGTTTTAAGGTAAATAATTAGGCATGACCCACTGGGGAAGGGTCAGAAATCCCCATGGTGGTGGGGACCAGGGACCCTACTGTACCAGGACACACCCATGACCACTCACTTTGCAGTTTGACCTGTGGTTAAAGTGTTCTGATAAAATAGGAACTTGAAAAAGAATAAGAAAAGTCTAGTTTTCAATACATACATTGTGAGACCCAGTTTGACATTTGAGAGATGCCACTTCATTATACAATCTGCAATTTTGTCCCATCCCCACCCCAACCCCACAACAGGCATTCCCAGTGCATTCTGGGAAGCCACATACACCGAGAGCTCAAGGTATGCAATTCACAGATGTCAATCATCCACTGTCAATGCCCTCACTGTTTGAGGCTAAAACCCCAAATCAGAAAAGAAGAGTGTCAAATACTCTCTACTGGCCTGTTACTTCCGTGAAACATACTTCAATAAACTTTTGCTTTATTGTCCCTATTTTTTTCTCTGAACTATAATTCACTGGCAAAAAGGAGCCAAGGGAAGCTGGCCACTGCCTGTGACAGGATTACATGTCAAAGTCCTCCAGTAATCAAGCGGTGACAGAAATTTCTTATATGCATTACCTCCTAACACCCATATTTCTTAAGTACTGCTTGTGTCTAGTGCACATGAAACTAAGCTCCTGGACAGTGCCTTGAGGGCAGTCTCCTAGCCTCCTTCCCTTAAAGTGTCCTTGCCCGAACTTTTTGATAGCAAACGAACCATTTACTAAAATGAACTCACCTAATCAAGGAAGTGGTACAGTGGGCCCTACAGGGTCCTAATTACTGGACTAATGAAGTCATTTGCATGTCCAGTAGACAACACCTTGATGGGTCAGTATCGCTCTGAGAGGTTTTGGATTGGAAAATTCCATGTCAGGAAAAAAGTAGCTACCACCTTCATGTAGCCCCAAGACTGACCAACCAACAAAGATTCTGGGAACACACTGAACATGCATCTCTCATCCCAACTTAACCCATCAAAACCTTCACCCCAGCCCCTCAGGGAGCTCAGGAATTAGGTAATAGCTGCCCAGCTCATTGCTCTGTTGATGTGGGGAAAAAAACTCATTCTTCCACTACCCCAATGTTAGTGATTGGCTTTGTATGTGTTGGGTGAGCGCACTCCATTTTAGGGGTTCTACAACAACCCCTGCAACCAATTTAATGGTTTGTTCTATATTACACACAGCCTCTAATATAAGATAGTGAATGAGCAGAGTCCCCACCAAAAGTATATTTGATGGGCTAATGATGGAGGCTTTAGATACTTTCCCAATAATTGTTCTACATGTTATCATAATTCACAGTGCGAACATGGAGAACAGTAATAGGTAGAAATTCAGTGTTGTTATACTATGTTAAGATTTACAGATGCACCCCCTTGCCCCCAAAAAAGTATAAATGGCAATCTGTTGAAAACGCAGTCACTGAAGAGGAAAAACACTAGTAGTAATAGTGACAGGAGGAATTTGATGGGCAAAGCTAGTTTTAAAAGCTTCCTACTTATTAAGTTGGCAACTAATGTACCTATCACAGAAGTGTTTTCATGTTTATCCTTCGGTAACTAATGGAAAAAAATAAAATGTTGGGTCACTTAAAGAGACCAAATCCTGTTTCTGGTCTCAGCATTTGAGATGATAACACATTAATTACTTTATGCTTCAAGTATCATGTACATGTGTTGAATGAAGAATCAGTTACATTTTTTCTACTCTCCCTTACTCATTTCATTGGAAGTTATCTTCTATTTCTTGTTCACAACATTCCTGGCCTAGTACTGTACAACATTAAAACAATCGGAAAATAGAGAAGGATCTTATAACAAGTTTGGTATCAGCTTACAAACTAAAATACTAAGAGACATAAGTACATATTTTGTGGGGTTTTTTTCTTACTGCTAGAGAGTACTTAAAGGAGTTTTAATGGGGAAGATTTATATATTTTATTCAATTCACAATTCTTAAAAAATCATTCTTTAGTTAATACTGCTCTTTGAATATACTTTGAACGTGACTTCAGAAATAGTATATTCTGCCCTATTTTATGTGATTTTTATCAACTAAATGCAATCATTTCGAATCAAGATTTTAGACAATATTGTGATACATTACACTTAGTTTGATCAACAGTTTCTTGAAGATTCCTCTTCAGCTACATTTTACAGTCTCTTTTGCAACTAGGTTCAGTCATATAACTGGGTTCTGGCCCTTTGGACGTTAATGTAAGTGATCAAACTTCCTTCTTTACCAGGTCAGGATCTTTTGTTATTCCTCTCCACCTACACTGTTCAGTATGGTAGCCACTAGTCACATATAATTACTAAGTACTTGAAATACAGCTGTTCTGGGGCCGGCGCTGTGGCGCAGTGGGTTAACGCCCTGGCCTGAAGCGCCGGCATCCCATGTGGGCGCTGGTTCGAGACCCAGCTGCTCTACTTCCTGTCCAGCTCTCTGCTATGGCCCGGGAAAGCAGTGGAGGATGCCCCAAGTCCTTGGGCCCCTGCTCCCACGTGGGAGACCCAGAAGAAGCTCCTGGCTCCTGGCTTCGGATTGGCATAGCTCCAGCTGTTGCGACCATGTGGGGAGTGAACCATCAGATGGAGGACCTCCCTCTCTCTCTCTCTCTCTCTGCCTCTCCCCTCTCTGTGTAACTCTGACTTTCAAATAAATAAATAAATCTTTAAAAATAAAATAAATAAATCTGTGGAAAAATATAAATGAACATTGTATAAAATATTAAAAAAAAAGAAATACAGCTGTTCTGAGATTCTGAGATGTACTAAAAGTGTAAAATATATAATGGATTTTAAAGAATTAGTATAAGTAATAGTATAAAATCTCATTAATAATTAATATATTGGCTATATGTTGAACATGTTAAACAGATAATACTTCGGTTGTATATTATTGGGGTGGGCACTGCGGTGTGACAGGTTGGGTCACTACTTGAGCATCCACATCTCATCCTGGAGTGCCTACGATTGAGTTTCACCACTGCTTCCCATCTAGTGTCCTACTGGTGCACATGTGAGGCAGCAGATGATGGTCTGAATGCTGAGGTTCTGGCCACCACCCATGTGGCAGAATTGGAATGAGTTCCTGGCTTCAGCCTGGCCCCGCTCAGACTGTTGTCAGCACGTGAGGCGTGGGTCAGTGAGTGGAAGATATATCTGTCTCCCTCCCTCCCCCTGCTTCCTCTCTGTCACTCTGGTTTCAAATAATTGAGTAAAACCTTAAATATGCTTCTATATAATGCAATCTGTATCTTTTTATCCCACATATAAGGGAGAACATGCAGTATGTGTCTATCTCTGGCTAATTTCACTCAACATGATGTCCTCCAGTTGCAATCGTTTTGCTGCAAATGATAGACTTTCTTTTTTCAGCTAAATAGCATTTATTTGTGTGTATGGATAGATATATATACATATATACATATATATACACCTATATATACATATATATATATACACACACACACACACACACACATTTATCTCTCGTTTTCTTTATCAGTTCATTTGATGATGTACACTCTGGTTTATTCCATATTTTAGCTATTATTAGCAGTGTTGCTATAGATATGTTGGTACAGGTATCTCTTTAATACAATGAGTTCATGTCTGCTGGGCATATACCAAGTAGTAGGATTTCTGGATCATATGACAAGTCTATTTCTAGTTTTTAAGGAACTCTCCATATTGTTTTCCACAGTGGCGATAATGATTTAACACAAAGTTCATTACAGACAATTATGAAGGAAACAAAATAACACAACACACAAAAAGCTTGCAAATTCATCTGTAACAAAATGATACTATATTTTTCCATCTTTTGGTTATTTTTATGCTCATGTAATAAAAAGAAATAAAGTACTTTGCAAATGGCATAGTTGATCCTAATACATCCAAAATTCAGTGGCATTTCTTTTTTCTATTTAGAAGGTTAAAGTGAAGGCAAATTGTTAGTCCAACACAATTAAACCATATCTGTGTGCAATTTCTTTTCACAAAAATATATGGTAAAGAAATCTCTCAGGAACCACTGCATCAGAAATCATGAATCTAAACAATACATGAAAATGTATTTCTTCAACCTCTATTGAAAGCAAACAGCAAAGGTTGTTATTCATGTAGAATGAAATCTGTGTTTTTTAACATTTTGGGGGAGTGGCAGAAAAACAGCACCTGCTTTGTATGTTAGCAGTACATATTTGCCTTACAACAGGACTTCTGATTAACTAGTCTATAACAAATCTGAAATAGAAAATATCCTGAGTAAACAATTCAATTAATGTAATTGTTTAGGATTTTGGCTTATCAGGAAGGAAATGTAAACAGTATTCAAAGTTTCTTGGTTGTTCACATCTTTGTTTTTTATAATCACACTACTGCTTTAGTGAGTTGACAAGTTTGTTCTTTAAAGGATATATCAAATGATTTAGATAAATATTCCCTGAATGAATCCTAAATACCTATTACCATAATATCCTTCTTATATAATTCATTTAAATATTATTAGAAGTAATCTTCATTACAATGGCTTATTTCAGAATATATGTGCATACCATATGGTGAGACATATCTAAACATTAAGGGAATATTGCTGACATTCCAAACTTGTCTTAGTTCTTGAAAAGCCAGTTATGGTAATAAAACTAGGACTGTAAACATTCTACTTTGACTTTATTCTCAAAACAGAGGGGCTAAATCAATTTTACTCGAAAACTGGCATACTGAAATTAAACATTCCCATCCTCTGCGATGACAAACGATGCTTCAGATTCTTGAAGAGACCATTGAGAAAACCTAAGTGAACACTGACTATTACTAAATACATATATTTCTGAGTATCAGAAAAACATATTACTATAAATGTCTAAAGATATTCTTAAAAATTTGTTAAAAATGTCCCCATAGAATGAGATATAAAAAGGCAGAAATCAGTAAGCATAAAGAAAAAGTAAAAGTAGCAAACTGCAGATGTTAGCAAATCTGGGGAAGTAATCTCTTGGTTTAAGGCACAGAGATCTCAGGCTCACGCACTATTTTCCCTGCAAAGAAATCAAATCTTGTCTAATAAACTGTGGTTATTTTAATATGCAAAGAGGGGCCAGCGCTGTGGCTTAGTGAGATAAGCCACCACCTGCAGTGCCTGCATCCCATATGGACATATGGACACCAGTTCGAGTCCTGGCGGCTCCACTTCCAATCCAGCTCTCTACTATGGCCAGGGAAAGCAGTAGAAAATGTCCCAAGTCCTTGGGCCCCTGCACCTACATGGGAGACCCGGAAGTAGCTCCTGGCTCCTGGCTTTGGATCGGCGCAGCTCCAGCTGTTGTTGTTGCCAATTGTGGGGTGAACCAACAGATGGAAGACCTCTCTCTCTCTCTCTCTCTCTCTGCCTCTTGTTCTCTACGTAACTCTTTCAAATAAATAAATAAATATTTTTAAAAATGCAGAAATTTTGTTAGAAATATCTGAATGCTAAGTATACACATTGCTATTGGATTTTCCCATTTGACAGAAAATGGGGGGGGGGCGCAGTGAAACTACTCTAAATGATACTATAATGGTGGATACAGGTCATTATACATTGTCCAAAACCATAGATTGTTTAGTACCAAGAATTAACCCCAATGTAAAGTATAGACTCTTAGAAATAATGATGTGCCCATGTAGGTTTATTAGGTGTAACAAATGTGCCTCTCTGATAGTTGGGGGGGCTACAGGTGTGTGGTAGCAGTGGCCATAAGGGGAAATCTTCACTCCTTCCTCTCAATTTTAATAAGATTTATTTGTATTTTATTTGAAAGGCAGAGCAACAGAGAGACAGATATCTATCCACCTATTCACTCTCCAGCACTTGCACCATCTGGAGTGTGGGACAGGCTGAAATCCAGAGCCTGGATGACAGGGACCCAAATACCTGTGAATCTCAAACTGCTCTAAAAGATGAAATGTATTTTTCAAAGTGAACAGAATGGAATAATAGAATAAATGATTTTATGTCAAAATATCTCAAAATAAGTGATCAATTTTGCTCCCTGTTACAGGAAGCTACCAGAAATTATAATTTCCCAAAAGCAAGATAGCAAACCAATGAAAATGGTGATATAGGATCTAGGACACAAGGCTTCAAACAGAAGTGAGGAAAAGAGAAGTATTTGGAGAACAGCTGCATTCTGGGCCAACAAAAACTGTTCCCAAAGGTGATGTGTATAATAACAGGCTTGATTCTTATCTGAACATTTCACTCCTTGGGCCTCTGACAGTGATAACCACACCCTTCCTCTCGATGCGCTCTATTATAATTTTCTTCTTTGTCTCTGTCTTTGGTTTGCTCTATAAATATTTTTGTTCCCTAGCACTCCAGTCTTGGCCTTCTGTTCTGTGGTCCCCAGTCTATTTCCCTAGTTTCTGCTACTAACCCTAGCAAGCACAATCATAAATCTATGTTTTCAAACCTGATAACATTGTTTTCTGCACATTGCCTGTTAAAACGCAGTCAATTTCCACACCCCTTTAAGCAAAAACACTGGATAACCAAAATCCATTTGCTTTCATAGCTCACTCATCAAAATAATAAAAAGACAGACAAATACCAGCCTCAAGCATTTTTCTCATAGGGCTTCAATTTTTTTTGTCCTACAAAAAATATAAAAAATAACTAACACTAATTGAATGTTTGCTATGTGCCAAGCATGATTCTATATGCTTTGCATGCAGAACATCTGTTAGTCTTGTAAGTAAATATTTGATAGGGAAGTTGAGGCTTAGAAACGTTTGATAATTTATTTAAGTATACACACACTAAAAAATGAATTAGGAATTAAAATTCAGGCTCTGACTCCAGTGCTTGCCCCTCATACTGGTTCTCTCATAATCATGTCAAACTCAACATTTTAAGAACCCCAAATGTGTCTTTCTCTTCTTTTCCTTTCTGTTTCTGTTCCTATCTCTATCGTCCTAGTGTTCTGAGACAATGCTTTGCATGCAGCAAATTCAGTCCTTGTCCATTCTTTTCCTTTATTCCAATCATGAAACGAACCCTGTTGTTTCTATCTAAATTAATCCCTCCCCATTTACATCATCACAGCCTTATATCAGAACTTTGCAATGGCTTGGTGTACATGATCAGGAGGCAATTGTAAATGTGGCTCTCTAATTCAGTGCTGTAAATGCATATTTGGAAATTACATACTGAAAAATAATTTCACGACTGCCTTCTAAGTGTCCAGTTCAGTAACTAGCCCTGGGTAGAAGTGGTGTGTGAACCTTATGTCAAGGTTCAGACCCTCAAGAAGGTCAGTTAATTGATGTAAAAGATATTTAAAAATAATTATAATGCAATTGACATATGTTCCTAACAGTAAGTGCTATGAAGAAGTAAAGTACAAGTAAATCAATCTTGTCCACATTGCTTTATTGCCATTAACACTAGACAATCATAAGAGAAGCAAAAATCAAGTTAGCACTTGGACACACAAAGATGGAGACATTCCTCCCATCATGTTTTTTCCCCAAAATTGAGATAGCTTTATTTATTTTGCTTCTTGAGATTAAATTTCAGGAGTTAAAAATAAATACCTTCCCTCCATGAAAACTAAGAATAAAATTCTTTCAATGATTTCCCATGGGAAATTTACATGTTATTTGCTACCAAATCCTCTCCTCCAATAATCTTATCCTAGTAAATATGCAAGCCATCTTTCCATTTGCTTAAGTTAAAAGTGCTTTTTCTTACTCTCTCAATCTGCATATGGAGTCACCTGAACCCTCTTCCTGTGCCTCCAACACATACTCCCTCCTCAGAGCCTTTAAACATTTTCTTCCCTCTGCCTGAAACTTTCTCCTAGATATCTGCAACATTCACTTCCTTCAGGTTTTATCTGTGTATCTATCTATCTGCCTTTGGGGAGTCCCTACAAAAGACTACATAAAATAATAACCAAACTCTAACATTCCTAATATCCACTTACTTGGATTTTTTTTTTTTTTTGCCTCTTAGCAGTTGTCACTATCCAAAATTATATATTCTGATTGCAGACAGAGAGGGGGACCAAAAAAAGTTGACAAATATAGATTGGCAGGCAGTTTGCTAAATGTTTTCTTCCTTCCTTTGGGTCACCTGGCTTACAGAGCCTTATGATTATAGGGATTTCACCTCATAACTGCTATATTCAATAATCTAGAACACCTGAAATGTAATAAGTGCAAAATAAATACTAAGTTAATGAAAGTAGACTTCATGTATATTTCTGTCAAAGCATGTTTCTTTAAATAAAAATGATTATTTGTTAAGGATTTCTTTAATAGATATAATATTCAAAATATTTATTCTCTGCCTGACACAATAGCTGTAGGTAATTTGAATAATAGGACCCATTCTTATAAAAAGTACCGTCCATGGACCATATACATAGAAAAACTTGGTTTTCCTTCAGCCAGGGAAGCTAAGTCAAAGAAATCAAAGAACAAAACATTTAGCAGATATGTGTACAACTTTCATTTATTTTCATTAAAAGAAGCTAATAGTAAAGCAAGGAGTGAGTTCAGTCACATTTGTAATTAAGAGGTCTGCTAGTCTCCATTCATCAGTTGGCCATAATTCTGCACAACACTCAAAGTGATTGCTTATTTATTGATCCTCCTTTTTCTACATTTACTGTTACTTTCTGCTATGCACAGAATTGTGATCATGAAACTGGGGCTAGAATTAGAATAAGAATAATCAAACACCTTTTAAACTATACTCTGCCTTTTATTTTCCAGGAAATTTACAATTCTGCCCTCTGCTTGCATTATAAGACAGGTTTCTAAAACTGAACTTACAACAGTTTAATGTCAGACTTGACTTTAACTTTTTGTGTTTTGGCTACTCTGATTATGATTTGATAGAAAATTTTAGGAAATCAAAGGAACTCTGATGAGGTCCAGATATAACCCATTAAATGAAGTACAGAGGAAGAACCTCAGATAGTCACTAAAATGAAATTCTTCTGCTGAAGCAAAGAAAATAGCAAAAGAGAGATTGAAAGAAACTGAATATCCATTGGAAATGCTTTATTAGTAAGAAAAACATTATTGTCTGTGATATGAATACAATGAAACAAAAGATGGAAGTGGAGCCAGTATTAATGTCTAGATGGGCTACTTTTTTTTCCAATTTTGAGTTCAGTTTTATCGTTTCCTTTCTCCATCACCAATTTGCTTATGTAACACAAAAAAATTAGGAATTTAAATTTTTACAAAAAAGAAAAAGAAAGGGGATGGTGTGGTGCAGTGTGCTAAGCTACCACCTCTGATGCATACATCCCATAAGAGCACTAGTTTGAGTCCCAGCCAAGTACCTGGCCAAGTAATTGGGCCCCTGTAATCCATATGGAAGACCTGGAAGGAGTTCTAGGCTCCTGGCTTCAGCTTGGCCCAGCCCTGGCTGTTGTGGCCATTTAGGGTATGAACCAGGAAATGTAAGATTCTCTGTGTGTAACTCTGTCTTTCAGATAAATGAATAAATCTTTTTTAAAAAAATTTTACACATACAAATGAGGGGAGCTTCAAAGAATTCATGGAAAATGAATTAACATGTTTATTTCAGTACAAAATATTTTAAATACATGCACAATTTTTTGTAATGCATATTTTCTATGAAGTATTTGAACATTTTTCATAAACATACATGCATGTATATATTTACGTATCCATATATATGTCTATATCAGATACATATTTTAAGCCTAGTAACATAAGAAGACTTTATATAACAAGCAGGTATGAGACCAATAGGTTTTGAGTCTTTTAACACTAGCCCGATTTCTTTTTTTTTTTTTTTTGAAAAAAAAATTTTTCTTTTTAACTTTCATTTAATAAATAAAATTTCAAAAGTACAAATTTTGAATTATAGCAGCTTTTCCCCCATTACCTCCCTCCCACCTGCAACCATCCCATCTCCTACTCCCTCTCCCATCCCATTCTTCATCATGATTCATTTTCAATTATCTTTGTATATAGGAGATCAACTTTGTATATACTAAGTAAAGATTTCAACAAGCTTGCACCCACACAAATACACAAAGTATAAAGTACTGTTTGAGTAATAGTTTTACCATTTAATTCTCATAGTACAACACATTAAGGGCAGAAGTCCTACCTGGGGAGCAGGTGCAGAGTGACTCCCATTGTTGATTTAACAACTGACACTCTTATTTATGATGTCAGTAATCACCCGAGGCTCTTGTCACGAGCTGCCAAGGCTATGGAATCCTCCTGAGTTTGCCAAGTCTGATCTTATTTAGACAAGGCCATAGTCAAAGTGGAAGTTCTCTCCTCCCTTCAGAGAAAGGTACCGCCTTCTTTGATGGCCCGTTCTTTCTGCTGGGATCTCACTCACAGAGATCTTTCATTTAGGTCATTTTTTTTTGCCATAATGTCTTGGCTTTCCATGCCTGTGAAACTCTCATGTTGATTTCAAAAAATTTTGTTAATGGATTTGAAAGGCAGAGAAAGACAAAGAGAGGTCTCTCATTTGTTGGTTCACTCGGCAAATGCCCATAACAGCTGTGGCTAGGCCAGGCTTAATTCAAGAGCCAAAAATTCAATATTGGTCTTCCAATTGGGTAGCAGAGACAAACCATTTCAGCCACTACCTACTGTTTCTCAAGGTGTGCATCAACAGGAAGTTGAAATCACGACTGGAACATAAGCACTCTGATAGGGGATGTGGACATCCTAAGTAGCTTCTTCAATACTGGGGAAGACACCTGCCCCTCAGTTACATTATTGAGTATAATCCCCACAAAATAGATTCCAACTTAAGCTGAATATAGTGATTTCCAGCTGGAAAAAGACAAATGTGATTTCCCACTTGAGGGTTCAGTAAATTACGTAGTAGAGTTTACTCAAACATTCCATTCTACAGACCTAATTAAATGGATGATATTCTATAGCAGTGGTTCTGAAAGTGTGATTTTTGAAACCAATGGTATCAACATTACCTGGGAACGTTTTAGAAATCCAAATTCTTTGGTCACACCCCAGCAATCCATATTTTAACATAATCTCTAGGTGATTCTAATGCATTGTGCTGTAACTCTGAGTGATATCTATATATATGCACACATATATATACACATATATATATATATATCTCATTGTACATACATACATATCACTATATATACACATATATGTATATATAATGTAACACACTTGCTTTATCATTTTAAATCTATATATCTATTTCTTAAATGTTAAGTGTGGGCTACAGACTCAATTTTGCATGAAGGGTTAGCAGTAGCATTGTCTGTGGGTTTTAGAACCTCACATTTTCCAACCAAATGTTGAATGATAATACAATTCAACTAATGATTCATTGTTGGCCAAGCCAGCCCCAAAACAATATAATTATTTGGGGATGGCTTGGTACTTCCTTCCAAAACCTCTATCCTCCACTCCTAGAGATTTCTTTGGGTGTTATCCACTTGACAACACAAACTGCATTCATCACTCCACATTTCTACCTGCAATTCCTGTTGCCTTTAACTCTCTTGATATTGTCCTGCATGGATAATATTAAATAGAATGTCACCATCTTTCAAAAGTTGTCCTCTTCTTCAAGCAATTAGTCATTCTTTCTTCTACGTCCCCAAAACACTGTAGTTTACTTTAAAAATGTGTTTTATTTTAGTTATTTTTATGTAATTGTTCCCTCCTTCAGATGACAATTTCTTAGACAGGAAAAACCGTGATGCATTGTGGCTTCATTAGTGTACTAACTAGGTCTGACCACATAGTTAGTTGGCTCTCAGTATATACAGTATTGGGTGAATGCTGAAAGATTATTTTATAAACAATATTTCTGTGGTGAGATGGTACCAGAGTGCCAGCTACTCTTTCTAAAAAAAAATAAATTACTAAAATCAATGTATTGATTTGCTGGAGTCTTAAATAAGGCCATAAAACAGAATAAATCAAATAAATAATGCATTTTCCTATAAGCTATAGAGAATTGCTTTTTACTATCAGCAATCATGCTAATCGGTAAATATTTACATTTGCAAGTTAAATATGCTTGCTATTCAGCCCACTCCAAACTATATAGGTATTGCAGTGAGCAATTCCAATTTTCTCATAAGATGCTTCCAAATATAGTAACTTAGAATGTAAAATGTGTACCTTCTAACACTAAGTAGAAAGATGAAGATCCTAGTAACAGTGGTCTGATTAAAAAATCTACTTCTGAGAATATTCCACAATATAAACAATGAATTATTTACTTTTCATTGAAAACAGGGAGGCCTATCACAATCTAATTTTCCTTTCACTAACTGAATGATATTCTTTGTTACTTGGGTACTTTGCAAAGATTAGATTCAGGAAAACATTCAAGGGAACAGTTCTCAGTGGATTAAACCAGTTAGCATAATTATCTTGATTTCAAACACAGATACATCATTTCTACAAGTCAAATTTACATGAAGTGTAGATGCCAGGAAGTCTATATACCATAAAGTAATGTTTTGTGTTTCTCATAAAATTATTTTAAATAAATATTCAAATGACTTCTCAGATACAAACTTTTTAGGACTAGTAAAGATAAAAGTTATATTCACAACTAAGAACATTACATTCAGATTGTAATGAAAACTCTGTAACTTCACTCAACACAGAAAGAATAAACCAAAAAGTTTCCTAAAGAATGATTATGTATTGTGGATACTAAGCATTAAAAGGTGGCTAAAAGCCTCTGCTAGTATTGGGAATATACAACACCTCCTATTTTCAAGATTTCATTGTCCCCAAACCCTCTCCACACTGTTCACCGAATATTAATTTTATGATATGTCCCAAGAAAATGGAAATATTTGATGGGTGAAGTAGTTATCACAAAGGCCCGGTTCAGGGCCCAGTGTCCCACATTCCAACTTCATCTCTTTCATTTTCTTTGAGCAAGTAACCTAAACTCTTCATTTTAGTCATCTTGAACACTGCCTCCATTAGGTCACTGGAGCAACTCACCATAAAACTATAACTCTCAATAGCATTGTTAATATGAGGGTATACAGCAACAAAAGGGCCTCACTCCTCACTGTTTCAGATATGAAGATTTCTATAATTTCCTATTTAAACACTTATATCTCAACAACCATAGTACTAAGGAAGTCATGAGTTACCAGAGCCTTGTACAGGCTGCTCATTATCATCCAGAGGCAGAGTTCACTGCTCTTTCATCTTCTCTAGTGATTTAATGCTTCCGGAAACCAAACTGGAAGATAGGGCGTCAAAGTCAGTGAACATATAGCTCTACTTTACTACCTCTATTAAATCAGGTATGTAATAGTGGATTTCATAAATTTGTTTATGGTATACAAATTGAGAACTTGTGCAAAGGAAGGAAAGATACATACATATTGTATCTCTTTGAATTGAAACAATGTTGTGGTACTATGTCCTTGTATCTTCCTTATATAACAGGAGAAAATTAAATTTAGATCAAATATATAGCATGCTTACTGAGAATGTGTATTTATGTGTATGTATTGAGAATATGAGTTGATATGGAGAGTGTAGCAGGGTGATAAAACACAATGTTCTATTCTCTGTTTTTCATGACAAAATGAGATCCAAAACCATGGTCAAGAAAGAAATGAGCAGGCACCCAGAAGATCCACCCATGTAAAATTTTAGTTCTGAAAATCTAGGGTCATAAAAGGCCTTGGTCCCTTATACAATCCCAGTTGAACAGGATACAGGAGTAAGTTTCAGGAAAGTGGGGATATGAGATCAAACTAAGATTTAATGAGTTTCCTCAAAGACAGGGAAAGGAATGAAGTTATGAAGGCCAACATCCTACTCCATCACAGAGCTTCCAGATGGTGCTCAGGGACATCCCATTTAAATGGCTGAACACATCAGACACCAAGCAGAGGGTTGTCCATCATTGCAAAACCATCTGTTCCCAGAAACGCACTGAATTGTGGACCAGCTATCCTTTACATAGCCTTGTTATTCATTTTGTCATTAAGCGTATCAGCTGGGACCAGAATGGATTGATTGATAACCAAGCCCTTTGTTACTCTATCTTGGAACCTACTTGGACCTTGGGAATGTATGTGGGGAAGACAAAAATGTAAAATGTCACTGATTGAGAATTAATTTCTTAAAAATAAGATTTTTGGAGGTACTAGTTCCTGTAGGAACAGAGTTATCCAAGTTAGAGAAATAAAGAAAAATGAGTCATTAATTATGGTGTGGAATTAAAATCCATCTTCAATTCAACAGCATCAGAAATCGCAGAGTTAGGAACACAACAATTATAACTTAAATGTCATGCTCCCAAGAAGACCAGATGACAGCAGGGGAAATAATAAAAGTAAATAGGAAGGAGAGAATTAGTAGTTAATTTACATAAATGTATGATTCCTTCAATTCAGAAAATGATGAAATGACAATATCTTACACATACATGTGTTACCCATCATTATGACCTTATCATAGATGTTTTGTTGCAGGTAGATCTGGACATATGAGGAAATTAAGATTCAGGAAATTCCAATGTTAAGTTTACCTTTTTTTGCAAAATTAATTAAAGTGTGGATACAATGTTTTGCCTAAGGTACAGAACACTGTAAACAAATCTGGCTTTCTCAATCAAGATTTTAGTGTTTACTTGCATTATGTCATGCTCATCATGCTGGCTAGAAGAAAAAAAAACCTTGGGGGAAAGTATGTAATAGTAGTTAATTCTATCTGATGACACTGTTATCCTGAGAGGGCGAATCTTGGATTTTTAAGTTAAATAAAAAGCTGTGCACCACATTGAGATGACTCAGAATGGTGGAGTTAAAGGATGCAAACAACAATAGTGACTGAGTTCAATATAAGATCAAAATTATCATAAAAATATTGGGAAATGGAGTATTTGTGTCTTCCAATTGACCTAACAGTAAATATTCTTTTCTCACATTTTTTCCTCAAACATGATTTCAAACAAGTTTCATGACAAGGTTAATTTTTCATTATGATTTCAAAACTATACTAAACTATACTTTCCTTTAATCAGGCTATGTAAATGATTAATATATTTATGATATAAGTTACATGTATCATGCAGTAAACACTAAACATTTTTAGGATTACAATATATCGATGAATTACATGGAAAGAATGTTTACCTTGAATTAATCTTATCTACAAATGGCTTTGTGTTTATGTGGAGATAAATACTGTTCACTTATCTTTACAGAATAGATGTGATAAATCACATTGTTGTAGAAATTTTGGGAACTGAAGGTTAACAGAAGACTTATTTTTAAAAAGAGATAGGACTTACTTTATAATGTTACCAGGAAAATAAAAAAAATCAGCTGGATTTTCTACAAAGGCACATTTGGCTTCAAAGTACACCAAAATGATAAGGATATATTGAATCATATTCATTTCCTTAAAATATACCTTCTATGAATTTTCAAAATAAAAAGGAACTATTTTGTGATCTCCCTATATTTTACAAATATTATATAAATCTATGTGTATACCTCACTGATAATTCTTTTACTTATATGTTTTACTTATATGTTTATTGTTGTATGTATGTATGCATCTGTGTCTCATTTACCACACTGAAAATAACTTGTCATTGCTTTCTATTTTTTATTCTTCTTCAATAAACCATTTTCCTTTCAGACATTTTCTTTTGTCTGAACATAGCACCAGTTTAATTGACCAAGCATATTTACTGTGTTTACTTAGTGCATTGGGGTGCCTAAGAAAACAAAAATTCTTGCCTTCGGTGGGTTCCATGTTAGATCTTTCTTCATAGTGTCCAGATTCCCTTTAGCCCAGAGTACTGTCTGCTTAGACTACCCACATAAAAGTACTCAGGTTTCACTCCATTTACTAATTAGTCAACATTTCCCAAATAATCGTGTAGGCTCCATAAAATCAGGAGATTCAACTTCAATTAATCTTGTTTGTCCTCCAGGCTGTACACTGCTGCAATCAATAAGGGTCAAATGATAAATCTCCAAATTATATTTATCTTTTACTATCAACAAGTAGCTTAAATTGAATCAGCTACTTTTTTCTTAATTCCCATTATCTGTAAAAGCTTCTAAAAATTATGTAATTTTGATGTTCTAATAGAAATGAATAAGATGCTATGAAGAAGACATAATTCATATTCTAAAACTTAAAAGTAAACACACACACAGACAGACACACACACACACACATTTGACCTCAAAATAAGTTATTTTCTTTACCTTTGCATTTATTTATATTCCTTATACCTAGGATATGCTTGATAATGGAACTTAGGAACTTCAGTATCTCAAAGAATGGTGACTCTCCTGAACTTACTGTACAAGTTCATGGAGACCATTTACAACCGTTTATAAAGAAAATCTGTGAGAGTTGAATTATTATAGGATGAAAATATTTGGGAAAAGAGTTAATGCAATCAAGTATGTGATTTTTTTTTCCACAGCTATCAAGATACGGGCATTTGTAAGGACAAGGAATAGTATATCCGATTGCTATAAGGCGGTGTAAACAATGTATTCATAGAAGATAGGATATCAAAATTTGGTTTGTATATTAGCAGGTAAGTTGTGTTAAATGCTACTTGAAAAAATATGTGTAAGAAAATATCAGTGTAAGTGAAGATCTATTTAGATGTGTGGGAATGAGAACTCACAATGTTTGTCATGTTTACACACCTTATAAAAATGGTTCATTGGTTTAATGTAAAAGTTCAGAATATTGTTACATTTTTATTTCAGAAAACAGGTTTACAATTCTTACAATTCTGATTTTTCTGTATTTTGTATTTCAAAATTCTAAAATTAAGAAAATTTTAATAAAGATAGTACATATAGCAATTAAACCACACATATACCTTCATCTTGTAAATATTCTGAGAATTGTAAATTTCTATCCTAAAAATATTAATTAAAACTCAGTAAGTTTTAAGTCTTATCAACATATTAAAAGAATGCCTGGTAAATTCTGCTATCAAATATCACCACATAAAATGAATGATATTCTAAAACCTTTTGTAAAAGCAAAGGAAATTTTTGAGACTGCATCTTCTGGTGGATTGCTTTGGATCCACTACCAAGATTTTCACAAAATGAGATCATGAGAGAGTAATTCATACTGATTAAGAGTTTTAGACATTGTGCTAGGAATTTTTCCTTATAACGAGTCTACATCCTCATAACAAACAAAGCAAAATATCCAGCATCACAATTTTGTAACTCTTAAAGCTTTGCATATAGTGATCATATTTTATTAAGTTTATATTCCTATTATCTGGATTTATCAATAGGTACTCAGCATATGCATATAATACACACACACACACACACACATATACACGTGGTGGGAAGGTAAGGAAAATGACTTCCAAAGCATTTGATTGATTTCCCCATATCAGGATGAATGAATGTAAATCCAACCCCTTATAATTCTGAAATCCAAGCAAACTTCTTTATATTACATCCTTAATGCTAGTTGCTAGTTTTCAAGATGAGAAAAATCTTACTTTGTGTTGAGGTATAATTACCTAGAGTTCCACTATCGATCTTGAGTCATGTTCTGTTTGCAAAATAAATATTATTAAGAATATAGATTGCTGCCTGCAGAAAAGAAGGTGGATTTGCCATTTTAAATTATTTGAAATATGTTTTATGTTATAGAGGCCAAATAGATCCAAAGCAGTTCTATTAAGTTTTCTTGAACTTGGTAAAGACCACATTGGACAAAAACCGTAATTTTCGTTTTTTTTTTTGTTTTGTTTTGTTTTGTTTTGTTTTGTTTTTTTTTTTTTTTTTACAGGTAGAGTGGACAGTGAGAGAGAGACAGAGAGAAAGGTCTTCCTTTGCCATTGGTTCACCCTCCAATGGCCGCCACGGCCGGCGCGCTGTGCCGATCCGATGGCAGGAGCCAGGTACTTATCCTGGTCTCCCATGGGGTGCAGGACCCAAGTACTTGGGCCATCCTCCACTGCACTCCCTGGCCACAGCAGAGAGCTGGCCTGGAAGAGGGGCAACTGGGACAGAATACCGCGCCCCGACCGGGACTAGAACCCGGTGCGCCAACGCCGCAAGGCGGAGGATTAGCCTAGTGAGCCGCGACGCCGGCCAAAAACTGTAATTTTCACAACAATGAAAGTTTCTTATATTTTCTTCTAATATGTTACATATTCTTGCTACTTGGTAGAAGGTTACTGGTAGAATCTCCCACTCATGTTATTAAAGAAATTAACACTATCAAGAACCAGAGACATGTTTTTTTAACATGCCATAGATTGAATATTTATTTAACAAAATTAATATGTGAAAGCAGAGCTCAATTACATTGTCACACATCAGTAAGGGGAGGCCAAAAATGTATATTGTACATCACAGAGAAGAAAGTAGATTTTGAAATGCACACAGCTAGTCTCTCTCTGGCAGTGTTACACCCTCATGTGAATTCCCTACTACTTGCAGAGATGTGAAAGATATAACATTGAAACTTCTCTTCACCATATATTTTGCTGCTTATCCCTTAACTAAAAGTCAATGTAATATTCGCAGATTTGCACAACTAAAATAACATGACACTATGAGAAAAATAATATTGACATTTAAAATATACAGGTATATAGCCCATTTTAAAAATTCTGCAAATTATATTTTGAAAGAGAAGTAACAGAAGATTCTTACCTTAGAAAATTGTGCATTTATCCATTTTGTGAATGTTTTCTTTTGAACATCTTCTCTTTCATCTAAAACGTAAAATTAAAAAATATTAAGAATCACATGGCAATTTTATACATAATTCATATCTTACAACCAAAATAACATTCATTTTTATATGTTAGTGTTATTTTGAACCTAGAAATAAATTTATTTACAAAATTAAACATGAGTGATGTTGACATTTGGCATTCAAATTAAAATTATATCTGAAAAATAATTGCTATAATCAAGTCACTTGAAATTCAAGCGTTAATAAAGACATTGCAGAAAAAATAATCTGAATAAATGGAATATTATATGTATCCCTATAATCAATATATATTCTAAAATAATTGAAATAAATGATTAGCTACAATTTCTTATGAAAACTCTTTTGGAGCCTTTCCCCACACACTCACCCATCCAAACAGAAATGAATATTCCCTCCTTTGCAACATCTACATCCTCCAACATGGGCCTACTCCCCTCACAGGGGAGGCTTCATGATGACTAGAGGTATGATTCTATTACCTTTCCATCCCAGAATGTAGCATACTGTCTGTACAAATTAAGAGCCCAGAAAACATATTTGATCAATATGCGAGTTCTTTAAGGCAGGAGGATCCTAAAACCCCAAAATCAGGAAATTTCATATAAAAATGCAAATGATACTCTTCATGACTTACATATAAATACTGAAAGAAAAAAATCCCCATGGATTTTTAAGCCATGTTTTTATAGTAAAAATATATTAAAAACAGCTTTACAGAATTCATGCTTCTAAAATTATCTTTTTTTCTCAGCTACAAATTAGTATTGAGTCAAATAGACAGAAAGATAATCAATCTTGACTTATTAAAATTTTTTTTCAAAGCCAAAGCCTATTGTTGAGTTATTGTAAATACAATCATATTAATCATATTCAATAGATAAGTCTGTCTATGAGATATTTAAAATTGGGAAATTTCATATTTTATTAATTTGCATCAGAATAACCATTCTGATATACCCTGGCAAAGAAATTTGTTCTTGTATTATTTTTCAGTATTAAATTGCCATTGCTTCTCTTGAAAACAGATAATAAAAAATAGCTTTTCCATAAGGGATGGATGCATGCACTAAGAATATCTTTTTATCTTTAAATCACAACATAATCATTGAGTAGATGCTTTAAATCAATCTGAGAAATAATGGAGGATAAACAACAGATTTTAGACTATATTCTTAAATGAAAAATTCTGTAGCCACTATTCTTGTTTATGTGATCCCTTTGGTTCTTAGACTTATCATTATGATCAATTGTGAACAGAAATTGATCACTGGGACTAGTGAGATGGCATTGGTACATGCCACCTTGATGGGATTGAATTGGAATCCCCTGGCATGTTTCTAACTCTACCGTTTGAGGTAAGTCAGCTTGAGCATGTCCCGAATTGCACATCTCTTCCCTCTCTTATTCCCACTCTTATATTTAACAGCGATCACTTTTCAGTTAAGTTTCAGCACTTAAGAAGAATTGTGTATTGATTACAGTATTCAACCAAAAGTATTAAGTAGAACAAACAAAAAAAATACTAAGAGGGATAACATATCAAGTTGCTCATCAACAGTCAGGGTGAGAGCTGATCAAGTCACCATTTCTCATAGTGTTCATTTCACTTTAACAGGTTTCCTTTTTGGTGCTCAGTTAGTTGTCACCTATCAAGGAGAACAAGTGGTATTTGTCCCTTTGGGATTGGCTTATTTCACTCAGCATAATGTTTTCCAAATTCCTAACAGGGATCACTTTTCAGTTAAAATTTAAACACCTAAGAATAATTGTGTGTTAATTACAGAGTTCAACCAATGGTACTAGAGCAAAAAAAAAAATACTATAATGGATAAAGTATTACATTGTACATCAACCGTCAGGACAAGAGCTGATCAAGTCACTGTTTCTCATAGGGATCACATAAATAAGAATAGTGTCTGCAAATACTAGCTGATAGAATAAAAAAGGGAGAGAATGATCCAACATGGGAAGTGAGATACACAGCAGACCCATAGAATGGCAGATGTCCTAAACAGCACTCTGGCCTCAGAATCAGCCCTTAAGGCATGCGGATCCGGCTGAAAAGCCCATGAGAGTATCTCAGGCATGGAAAGCCAAGACACTCTGGCAAAAAAAAAAAAAAAAAAAAAAAAAAAAAAAAAAAAAAAAAACAAAACCTAAATGAAAGATCTCCGCGAGTGAGATCCCAGTGGAAAGAACAGGTCATCAAAGAAGGAGGTACCTTTCTCTGAAGGGAGGAAAGAACTTCCACTTTGACCATGGCCTTGTCTAAAAATTATCAGAGTCAGTGAAATCAGGGGGCTTCCATAGCCTTGGCAGCTCATGACAAGAGCCTAGGTTGATTATTGAGGCCATAAACAAGAGTGTCAATTTGTTAAGTCAACAACAGGAGTCACTGTGCATTTACTCCTCATGTAGGATCTTTGTCCTTAGTGTGCTGTACATTGAGATTTAATGCTATAACTAGTACTCAAACAGTATTTTTCACTTTATGTTTCTGTGTGGGAGCAAACTGTTGAAATCTTTACTTAATGTATGCTAAACTGATCTTCTGTATATAAAGAGGAACGAAAATGAATCTTGATGTGAATGGAAGGGGAGAGGGAGTGGGAAAGGGGAGGGTTGCGGGTGGGAGGGACGTTATGGGGGGAAGCCATTGTAATCCATAAGCTGTACTTTGGAAATTTATATTCATTAATTAAAAGCTAAAAAATGTAAAAAAAAACATACCTGAACCATAAAAAAAATTCTGTAGCATCACAAAATACATTCTTAATTAAATGTGTTATTCCCACAAGTCACATATACATGGCAATGGTAACATTGGCATTATCTATATGATGTACGGTAAATCACAATTATAACACTGAAGGCTTCCATTTATTGACAAGTTTGGATAAATAGAAATAGTGATAATTTTCAGATCTAATTTAACCTGTTTTGAATCTTTTGACTTCCACAAATTCCCTACACTCTTAAAAAATTCTAAGAAACAGAATATTTCCCATGGTAACATGTAAGCATCTCCACTGACTTTCTGCAGAAATACTGGTCCATACATCTAGTTCTCAGTAGTATATATATGTTCATACATTCCAACAAGAAAATGACACCATTTTCATTCATACTTTTTTTTAATCTACCTGTGTATGCATATCCTCTTCATCAGCCATTAGAGAGTACATGAGTCTGCTATGGTTTGAACATGGTTTGTCCCCACCAAAACGCACCTGATACTTCAATCCTCAATGTGGAACTGTTGGGAAGTGGGGCCTATTGAGCAGTATTCAGCCATGGAAGCAGAGCCCCAATAGTGAGCTTGTAGGACCTAATGAGTTAACATTCTCTCCAGGGGACTGTATTATTTGGTTACAGAGCAAGGTTTCCTCTTCTGCTTCCCCTCTTCTACATGTGCCCACTTGCCCTTCCTCCTTCTGCCATCAAAATCACACCAGAAATCGAACTGATGCCAGTGCCATGCTCTTGGGTTTCTAGAACCGTATGCTAAATAACATTTCTTTCCCTATAAGTCACCGTATCTCAGGTATTTCATTATAGCAGCAGAAAATGGACTAAGACACAGTCCTTTTAAAGCATATATTCAGAAATCTTTTAAACATACTCAATGACTTTCATCAAAAGATGAATAGGAGGCCATTTGAAGAGGGTTGTTCCAGAAGCTTTTAAGTGAAAAACGGACAGTAAAACAATATTTTTATACTTTTCAATTAAATGTACAAAGAGTGATTTTTAGATAGGCCTTGAAGGCAGCACAGAAACCTTGACACTATGTGCAAAATTTTATGCATCTGCTGTATAAACAGCACTAAATATGAGTTTCAACTTCAAGCATCTTTACTAGATATCCTCTCTTCCTCTATTGCCTTTAACACAGGAAAATATGTCTCCAATGAATTAACTGCTAATATTTTACTTTGGTATGGTATCATGTAGCTTCTTTAACAAGAAAATTTTTAAAATTTATTTGACAGATAGAGTTAGACAGTGAGAGGGAGAGACAGAGAGAAAAGTCTTCCTTCCATTGGTTCACCCCCCAAACGGCCGCCACCGCTGGCGCTGCGCCGATCCAGAGCCAGGTGCTTCTTCCTGGTCTCCCATGCGGGTGCAGGCGCCCAAGCACTTGGGCCATCCTCCACTGCCTTCCCGGGCCACAGCAGAGAGCTGGACTGGAAGAGGAGCAACCAGGACTAGAACCCGGAGACAATATGGGATGCCAGCGCCGCAGGGGGAGGATTAACCAAGTGAGCCACAGCGCCAACCACAACAAGATAAATATTAACATAGCTAATTATATTATTAAATATATAATATTAGTGCCTTTTTATAAGGTTGCTTTACATATATCATCTTGATCAATACATACTTAATTCGTTATACATAAAAATTCAAATTCAGAAGGAGTAAAGTTAGCAAGTAACAGAAATGAACTTGACATAGATTATCTGAAGTCAAGTCCATGGTTTGTCACATTAATTAGATATTGCTCATTTACACTGTAATTATATAATTACTAATATGGAATGCCATAAGGTAATCAGAGTTACAAAAGTTGAACATATTAACACAAATGCAAAATAACCATTAATTCAAAGTATTTGTATCAACCCTTTGGGGTTCCATGTGTGCTGTAATCTATGTGAATGATATCCTGTAATTTTACAAAGCAAAACCTACATAATCTCCGTGAACTTATAATGAAGTGCATATTTAACATTCCTTACGATGCTTGTTTAGTTAGTTGTCAATATTTTAAATAATACTACTATACTTATTAAGTGCTTCAATTTTATCATATAAAATATGAAAATATTTTAACATCTGAAAATGAATCCCAATTGTTTTGTTTATACATTTCAATCCACATGGATATGTTTCACATAAGAATGATAATACTGTTTTTTAATTTATTTTATTCTAAATATTATATAGGCTGTTCTTTCCTTCTGCTTGCTACTAGAGTTCACACCATAATGAATATCTTTGTGTGTTGTCTTTTAGTTATAGGCTCCCAGAGGATCAATTATTGGATCAAAATTATGGAAATATTTATAACTTTTACTAAATATTAATATATTGCTTTTCAATTATGATATACATTCTTACTGGTACCAGAAAGAGATGATGAGCTTCTGCATTGTAACCTCGGTGGCAGGCGTGCTGTTGGTAGGTTTGTTGCTTTTAAGTGATTACTGCTTTATTAGATATAGGAGATACTCTGTTCACTTTAATTTGATTATTTTATTATTAATAAAGTAGAACATGCTTCATGCATTTATTCTATCTGCTTTCCACCTTTCTCAACATACTTGTTTGTATTCTCTGCTCATATATTTATTGCATGCTTGATATTTTAAAATTAATTGGAGTAAGATTACTATAAATCAGTAGTTCTTAAACATTTCAAGTCATGGACTCCATTTGATTATCTGATTAAAGAGATAAATACTGTCTACTAAAGAATACCTACATACACATTTGTATACAGGTTCATGGAGTTGATTGACCTCTCTACAATACCATAAGATCCAAGCAAGGCATCACTATTGTAAATTAAAGTATTTGTTCTTCTTAATGAATGAACATTTACCCAACTGTGAGATTCCTTTATTCAAGACATTTTTATTTTGCTAAAGTTATAATTCTTTTAAAAATATTTATTTATTTGAAAGACACACACACGAGCGTACACACACACACACACACAGGGAGAGAGAGAGACAGAGAGAGAGAAAGATATCTCCCATCAGCTGCTTCACTTCCCAAATGGCCACAATGACCAAGGTTGGGCCAGGTTGGAGCCAGGAGCCAGGAGCTTCATCTAGGTCTCCCACATGGGTGCAGAGGCCCAAGCACTTCGGCATCTTCCACTGCTTTCCCAGACCACAGCAGAGAGCTGCATTGGAAGAGGAGCAGCCGGGACTAGAACCTGCGCCCATATGAGATGCCACACTGCAGGCAGAGGTTTAACCTTATATGCCATAACGCCAGCCACCTAAATGTCACACTTTTATATATTAGAATCCATATATTTCCATCGTTATTTCTCAGATCTTTTATAAGTTGGTAATGTTAAATATGATCACTTTTATACCCAGAGTTAGTTAATTATACATACATCATCATACATAAAAAATCATATAGACCACTTTGATAATTGAACAAGATGTATATTATTATATACATAGTCTAGTAAAGTATATTAATTAAAATTGGCTACAAAGCAAATGAGAAAAGAAAGTAAAATCTGCTTTCTTAGGAAGTAATGATCTACATGCTACTGTCTAGTCAATTCAAGTAGCATATACTCTATTTCATTTACTCTAGGGTTTGTTTATAACTTATTTTCTTTTACTACTAAAAATATGCATGGGCATATTAATGTGAGAAGCAAAGAAAAAAATCTCTCAGAAAAATTTACTTGAAACTGTTTCCTAGAGATGTCAAGGAGTGAAGAACTGCTACTTCATAAATTGCAAAAAGTGACCAACATTTTATTTAATTCTCTCTATGGAGAAAACTCATATAAACTTACCTCTCTACCATGACATAAAAGTGGTATTTCTTCTCAGAATTAATTAATTCCTTTTAATAAAGTTATTTTTAATTCAATATACCTGGCCCTTCATATTTTTTAAGATTAGTGCAGCAACCTTTTACCCCGTTATTAACTTTTATATTCCTGAGAGCCACAGGAATATAAATGTGGAATACATTAAGTTGTGATATTCATGATTCACAAGAGCAAGTTATTGCAGAAAAATGATATTGAACAAGCTGAGAGAACAATAAATCACGGGAACTGGCTTCCAGTCTCAGTGTAGGACTTAAAAATATCCAGGTCTCACTCTCCTTATCTGTAACATGAGGATATTAATTGATTTTTAATTCAGGGAGCTATTGTTAGGATATAAAGAAATCATTTATGTAATACTTTGTAGAAAGATTATTTACAGATTATTTACTATGTGCTGGTCACTGCACTAGTTGCTGAGAATATAAATAAGACTCACTTGGCAAAGTTCACAGCCTAGCAGAAAAAAGACACATCATAGATAAATGAAACATTTTGTATGAGCAAGAATATATATATTCAAAGGGCATTAGAGGAGCACAGAGGAACAGCTATGTAGCCGCAGGGGTGTTAGGGAAGCTGAGTATAGAAGGATGAGTAAAATTAAGGATGGAAAAAAGTAGGAAAGAAAACATGAATCTTGCTGAGCAGATAGCAAGGTCAAAGGTCGGGTGTTAAAAAATCCAAAGTGCATGTTCTTCATGATATGCAGTTTCATTTTGTTGCATTCTAATATGTGAGCGGGAGAGTGGTGGCATCGACGAAACTGCAAAGGGATTTGAAAGCTTGACAATGAAGTCTCCATGACATGACCCCATATCTGCTATCAGATAAGAAAACATAATTGAAGGCATCGGAAAACTGTTCTATAGACACGAAAAATTATCTTCATTACACAGAGCAATTAATCCTAAAATGTGTCACAGAAGCATTTTTTAAAATGGTATTTCCTCGAGTGTTAGCATGTTAATTGAAGATCCTTATTACTTATGTGACATAGAAAATATAAGTTTAGGAGTATAAGGGAACATTAACATTATAATCATTTAGAATTATATGTATGAAAAAATACAAAGGGGCATAGAGTTTGTCTCACTAAAAATGGACTGTGAAGTAATATGGGAGAGCTATTAGGGTCAGACTATTCTCTGCTTCCACACAAACGAGAAAAGAGGAAATGAGAAATATGTAAGATTAATGGTAAACATTAGATAAGGTTATGTGATATTCTGGAGCATTATGAAGAAAGGACCCAAACTCAGAACCTATTTAGAAAATGGATTTGCTATACTATTAAGGCTGCAAAATGCCAATGCAGAGCAGAGGAGTTTGCAGAGGAAAACCGTACGAAAAATGCTTTCCATTAAATTGGAGAAATAGCCTTTAATTATAGGATTTTAGATTTTTAGGGTCCAAGATGACGCAAGTGGTCAGTTTATAATTAAGAAGTCTAAAATAATTAAACTGCCACACAAATAACAGAAAACGATTAGTGACAAAGAGGTTTCCTTATTTCCCTTTCACTCTCCAATTGATGCAATGCAGTTTTCACTGTTTATCGTCTTATAAAAGTTGGTCTTCATAATATCATCTATACGCTTTCTCATATCTTAATCACAACTACTATATTCCCAGCACTTAGCCTAGAATGTGTTACATAGTAATGCTCAAAAAAAGTGTTTAAAGCTAATAAGGATCAGATTTACTTTTCAGTTCTCTTATTTTTCTTCTCTGCACTTATTAATTTTATTAACCTGTGGTAAGAAGAATAATGGTTTCCTAAAGATGTCAACATCCTCATGCCTGGTATTTGAGGAGAAATCATTTTGGATAGCAACAAGAAATTATGGTTGCAGGTGGAACTAGACTGACTAATCCACTAAGTGCTGAAGGGGTGATTATCTTGGTTTATATACTTGGGCCCAATGTAATCACAAGGATCTGAATAGTGGGTAGAACGAAGCATAAGAAGGAGAACCACATATGAGAAAGAATTGGCCCAATCCTGTCATTTTGGAAGATGTAGGAAAAAGTTCATAAGCCGAGGAATCTGAGCTGTCTCTAGAAAATGGAGAAGACAAAGAAGTAGTTCCTTCCGAAGCCACACAGCCTCATAAGCACTTGATTTTAGCCTAATGAATTTCCAACCTGACAAATTTCTTTGAAAATAAATTTGTATAGTTTTAAGCTGCTATATTTGTCGAAAATTTTATATCAGCAATAGGAAATTGATACATAAGGTTTAAGGTTATTAAGTCTAGTGATAAATATATATTGATAGCTACTAGGCGGTAGAAATCCAGTTCTGAAAGAGACAATGTTCGTGTCCTTTTGGCACCATAGCTTAGTGAGAAAGTAGACACAAAAAAGAAAAGAAGATACAGATGTAAAGACCCCTGATAAAGAAAATGCAGGATTCTATCATAATTATGTATTAAGAGAACTAACTTGAAAAATCCAGTGCTACCTTGAGGAAGTGAAACCTCAATTGAATTCTGAAAATTAATTGGGAGTAGAGAAGAAACATGGCAGGAAAAGAGAGCTCCAGACAGTACAAAGGACAGGTGCAGCTGTGAGGACATTAGAGACCGAGCACGTTCCTTTGCAGAACTAGAGAAAGGGGAGGAGGATAAAAGTGGCAGACATGACTCCAGAAAAAGGTAAAATAAGCACCACTCATTTCATGAAGATCCTTAAAACTTATCCAGAAGACAGTTAGAAACCAAAGCAGACTTTTAAAAAAAAAATTACTCCTTTATTTTAAGGTCAGAGTTACAAAGAGAGAGGGAAAGAGAGAAGGAAGGATCTTCCATCTGTTGGTTCACTCCCAGATGGCCCCAACAGCCAAAGATTAGCCAGGCCAAAACCAGGAGCCAGGAACTTCACCAAGTTTCCTTGGTGGATTACAGGGGCCCAAACACCCGGACCATTTTCTGCTGCTTTTCCCAGGGTACTATCAGGGAGCTGGATTGGAAGCAGAGCAGCCAGGACTTGAACCAGCAATATGGGAAGTCAGCATCAAAGGTGGCAGCTTTACCCACTATGCCACACTACCAGGCCCCCAAAGCAGACTTTAAGTAAGGGTATGTGAATATCAGGTTTGGATCTCACAGTATGGACAATATTGTAGAAAATTTAAGACTGTAGACACAATGACCAATTAGCTGATTATAGTTATAATCCATTTGAGAAGTGGCCATGGCCTTTATCATTTCATTGCAATGGGGCTGGAAAGAAGTAGATGCATGCAAGGCATATTTAAGAGATACTATTGATAAGAACTAATTATTTTCTGAGGATATAGGGAAGCTGGAAAAGGGACATCAATGACAGTATTCAGAATGAAGTGTAGAGATGCCAGGAAGAAGAGGGCCTGGTTGTGGGTAACTAATGAGGGCATAGGAAGCATCAGGAGTGGTCATGGGAGTCTGAAGAAAATGTATGAATCCGAATTGAAAATAAAGATTTGGGAGACACAAGTCAATATGCATGTAGTAACTGAAACCTCTATAGCAAATGACATTACTAAGAAGAGTGCAAAAACTTTCTGATTTTCGAAAATACCACTATTGCTTGCTTTTACTCCCAACATAAGAGCTCCTTCATCATCTGGTACACGGACTTACAAGTATTTGCCATTCAGCCTGGCAATGTAGGCATTCACTGAGAGTCCAGTATATCGTTCATCTTTTTTTTTTTTTTTTTTGGTCTGCTATGTTTACTCTTCCTAAGAGAACCTCAGCCACCTCTATGTATTAATACTGCTGATACCTCATTCTGTATTTTTCATCTTGAGTAATGTCCTTAGCTTTAAACTGGCATAACTGACACTAGTTAATACCGCCTTCCACCTAAATGCACTGCAGATACATTAACAAAATCATTCATCTTCCCCAACAAATCCATCGATCCTAGTCTTCCTGTCAATAAGTGGCATCATCATCCATTTAATAACCAAATAAGTAACTCTTGAGTCATTATGCAAGCTTGAGAAATGCTTGGCTTGAGGTTAAAGGCCAGATTATTTAGAATGGCATATAAAGACCTTTACAATTTTACTCCAATATACTTTTGTAAATTTATTATTTATCCAGTATGTTGGCAGCTAAGGAATATTCAAAAAGTTCATGGAATTATACAAAACCATGAATGGAAGTAAACAATGTTTGCAGCAAAATACTCATCTTTTAATTCTACTTTCTCCATGAGCTGTTTGAAGTACACTCATCTGTACCAACCATTCTGTACTAGCCACACAAGTCAAATTTCTCCATGAACAACTCATATACTTTTCTTAGTCATTTGTTCATGCAGTCTCTAGAACATGACTTGATGTCTCTCATTGTGATAATCTAGTTCAAATGCAAGCATTTTCACACAATCACTTTTATCTCCTAGGCATAATTCATCATTCAATTCCAATGTATACATGCAGACATATTACCATTTTTTCTAATGGTATATACCATATTTTATACACACATATAGAAATACTTTAACTGAATATATTCATTTATGTAACCACAAAAATATGTTACGAACATATATTACTCTTTTCAATAAGGCAGCCCAAATGACACTCATTACCCCCTTGGAGGACTATTAAGGCTTTGTAACTCCCAGTAATCTTACTTGGGATATTCAAGAAGAAGAAATATGTACTTAGCAAGGGTGTGTTCAATAAATCAAATAGTTAATCAATAGTGTAATTAAATCTCAGATCACCTAAGTCCTAGGCCAAGGCATTTTCCCTCTACTTTATGATACTGCTCCAACTACTCTGGTAATTATAAGCCTTCTGTTTTAATAAATTCATTTCCTATGATATCCATTAGTCACTCTTGTGACTCCTAATACAATGTAAAACACTAAAGATGATCCGTCTGACTCTTTCCCTCCACCAGAAACAATACTTCTTTCTCATGTAGGTCAGTTACTTTTTATTGTAGAGAGTTGATGAAGCCAGTAAACAATCTGAACCAAAGTCATGTTGAATAAAATTTCCCTCACATCCCCTGCCACTTAGTTATAGAATATAGTGTATATTAGCAAATTGGAGTTAGAGTCAGAACCTTAAATATCACACAATTGCAGCTCTATAAAAATAACAATGTCATATATAGTAAAAAACAGTAGATAAATATTTTAAAATATTTTGTGTTTAATTGTAGAAATTGCCACAAAATAGGACATAGCAGTAATATAGAAGGAACATATTAGAATGGAAAAGAGATCAGAATTCCAATAGCATATGAATAGCTATGAAGTTGCAAAAGTTGGAAAAGTGGAGTGTTATATGGTAGATTACACAAATGATTCATTCTTATTCCCTTAAAATGCCATGAATCAGATAAAATACAGATAGTGGGTTAATACAGTCATTCCAAAATTCAAAAGCCTACATTCAAAACCCAACTCAGCTCTCACTATTGTGATGACCTTGAGCACATTATTTAAGTTTTTGGAGTCTCACTGAGTTCATCTGTATCATGAGATTATCAATGATACAGAATTGTGAAGGCTACATGTGACACAGTAATAATGCATATTACTATTGAAAAACTTAAAGAAGTATAGGGAAAACCTGTAAACCTTTATATCCAGATGTATCAAAAATTCCTGGATCCAGCGCTGTAGCACAGCAGGTTAAAGCCCTGGCCTGAAGCACCGACATCCCTTATGGGCACCAGTTCTAGTCCTGGATGCTCCACTTTGGATCAAGTGCTCTGCTATGGCCTGGGAAAGCAGTGGAAGATGGCCCAAGTCCTTGGGCCCCTGCACGCATGTGGGAGACCTGGAAGAAGCTCCTGGCTCCTGGCTTTGGATCAGTGCAGCTCCGGCTGTTGCGGCCATCTGGGGAGTGAACCAGCTGATGGAAGACCTCTCTCTCTGTCTCTACCTCTCTCTCTAACTCTTACAAATAAATAAAATAAATCTTTTTTTTTTTTTGACAGGCAGAGTGGACAGTGAGAGAGAGAGACAGAGAGAAAGGTCTTCCTTTTTCCGGTGGTTCACCCCCAATGGCCGCTGTGGCCAGCGCACCGCACTGATCCAAAGCCAGGAGCAAGGTGCTTCTCCTGGTCTCCCATGCGGGTTCAGGGCCCTAGGACCTGGGCCATCCTCTACTGCACTCCTGGGCCATAGCAGAGAGCTGGACTGGAAGAGGAGCAACCGGGACAGAATCCGGCGCCCCAACCGGGGCTAGAACCCGGGGTGCTGGTGCCGCAGGTGGAGGATTAGCTTAGTTGAGCCATGGCGCTGGCAAAATAAATCTTTTAAATAAATAAATAAATAATTCCTGTGAATCTTCTATATAAGTTGTATTACCCCATAAAATAGACATATTTTCTAGGTGGCTGTCATATTAATGATTACTGAGATTTTTACAGTATTTATAAATATGCAGAAGCTAGTCTTGATTTGAAAGATAAAAATATGAAAACATAATAAAAATTATACCTCCTCATGTTCAAAAGAATGAAATATGATTTTAGTAATAATGGCAATATTGACTATTTCTGTAGTGCATTATAATTTACAAAGTGATTTCAAGCATCTTGTTTGAACATGAATATGTGGGTGTAGATTTGTTAGGGTAAAAATAAGTTACTATTAATTAGTACAAAGACACGAAATACACTTGGGTAGTCTGTCATGAGAAGGGTCACTTACTTTGTTAAAATAATAATAATGGACTAATTATGAGAAAATAAACCAAAATAAGGTCAGTGTCTACATTCTAATTTGGAGGTAAAATTAAATACCTGGATACGGTGGCAGAACCGCTAACTAGATACCTGTTTCCATACCACAGCCTAGTCAATTTTGCTTTTAAAATATCCTATTTCTCCACTGAACATCTTAAAAAGAACATTATAATGTGGTATATGTCAATTTTAATGGCCTACAAAGTAGTTTTTTCAAATAAAAAGGAAAGCATTCAGCCAAATGTGCACAATAGCCATTTCTAAAGGTCTTGTTAATAAGCTGCTTTTAAAAAAAAGGTCAAGCAGAAGGTCCTTTTGTAGGTTTTTTACAAAGGGCTATTTAAATCACATGACATTATTTGCTCAACCTTTGCTATGGAGTAAGTATTAAGAAAAAGATATAGTAGGGGCCATGTTGTGGCACAGTGGGCCAAGCCACCTCTTACAATACCAGCATCCGTTGTCTGAGTGTGGATTTGAGTCTGGGCTGTTCCACTTCAGATCCTGCTTCTTGCTAAAGCATCTGGGAAGGTAACAGAAGCTGGCGCAAGTGCTTGGGCTCCTGCTACCCACATGAAAGACCTGGATGGAGTTCCTGGATCCTGGCTTAGACCTGGCCCAGACCTGGCTGCTGCAGCAATTCACAATGTGAACCAGTGAATGGAAGATCTCTCTCTGTCCTTCCTTCTTTGCTGCTTCGCCATTCAAATAAACAAATAAATCTTTAAAATAATAAAAAGGAAATTGATATGGTACATGTGGAAAAGCCCCATGTCTTACTTCCTTGGGGCACCTCTGAGTTCATCTGTAACTAGAGAGTAGATTCTCTGAATGCTGAAGATTTCTCACAAGTATCAACGTTACTTTATTTCTTTGCATTAAGGCTTCCTCCAGTTCTAGAATGGCTTGGAAAGTAGGACATCCCAGGAGTGCCAGTTAGTCTTCTCAGGAACAATCCTCAGTAAATGAGGAACGGAAACACATGGGTAAAAATAAAACAAAAACAGGAGAACATATTCCATCAGGATCCCCAATGCTTCCATGAGATACTAAAACCAGAGTGACCCCCAAGAACACATGCATTTTCTGTTCTCCCTCCCCTCTGCCCTTTCTCTAGTCCCTCCTTTACAGAAGTTTATTTTGATCTAACAAGATCTTGAAATTTATTCAAATGAGGGGTCTTCAAAGATTTCATGGAAAATGTGTATTATGAAAAAATCTGTGTGAGTCTTAACTTTTGCACCACAACTTAAACTTATCTTTTTAATTTCATTTTCTACAAACATTCTGAAGTAACCCCATACATTTGTGACTTTCATGAATGATTCCTCACATGAGCTAGTTATATCAGTACTTGTTTCATACTCAGGTTTTGAGTCACCCAAATTAATCTCTATGTGTATTTCGCCTACATTTCTTGGCTCGCTCATGTACAAGCTATTCAGCCTTAGATTAAGGCTCTTAAGTATACCGAATCTCAGATTTCAAGCTCAAAAAATGGAAATAGTTATAGCACAACCTTCTAGTTTTGTTTGATTTGGGAATCCTATAAAGAATCTAGGGTACTCTTGAGCAAGGACTTTCTAAAAATAAGTGTCAGTATTAATTGCTCTTATTCTCACTGATATATGTCATTGCATTTAACGTTTTGGGTAGGTGGGTAGATTGCATCACCTGTTGATAATTCCTCCTTCCTTCTTACTTGCCATGGTTCACAGAGGCTGGATTATACATCATACCTCACTAGTGTGACCTTGCTCATGTTACTCACTTTGACCAATGGAAAACGGGCATTATGAGAATGTCAGTTCTGAACGAGACTCATAAGAATCATGAAAGATTTTCACCTCTTGGCTCTTCCTCTCTTTTCCAATGAGAAATTATGACACACATGGAAATGGAAAACCAAAACATTCTGGCAAAAAAAAAAAAAAAAAAACCGAAAAGATCTCTGCAAGTGAGATCCCAGTGGAAAGAACAGGTCATCAAAAAGGAGGTACCTTTCTCTGAAGGGAGGAGAGAACTTCCACTTTGACTATGACCTTGTCTAAATATGATCATAGTCGGTGAATTCAAAAGGCTTCCATAGCCTTGACAACTCATGACAAGAGCCTAGAGTGATTACTGACACCATAAACAAGAGTGTCAATTGTTAAGTCAACAACAGGAGTTACTGTGCACTTACTCCCCATGTAGGACCTCTGCCCTTAATGTGTTGTCCAGTGTGAATTAATGCTATAACTAGTACTGAAACAGTATTTTACACTTTATGTTCTGTGTGGGTACAAACTGTTGAAATCTTTACTTAATTTATACTAAATTGATCTTCTGTATATAAAGATAATTGAAAATGAATCTTGATGTGAATGGAAGGGGAGAGGGGAGGGTTGCAGGTAGGAGAGAAATAGTGAGGGGGGAAAAGCCACTGTAATCCAAAAGCTATACTTTGGAAATTTATATTTATTAAATAAAAGTTTAAAAAAAGAAATTATGCCACAAATAGCCTCCCTTCCCAAAAGGAAAAACACATAGAGCCTGAATCTAATACAAAACCTGAAGCAGATGTGTAATAAGAAATAAATGTTTGTGGGTAGGTTTTTAGTGCAGCAGGTAGGGCACTGCATGGGAAGTCAGCATCCATGTTTGAGTGATAGGCTCGAGTCCCAGCTCTGCTTACAATTCAGACTTCCAGCTAATGGGCACCCTGAAAGACAGCAGGTGATGGTGCCAGTAGGTGGATTCCTGGCAAACAAGGGGGAGACCTAAAATGAGTGCCTGGCTCCTGACTTTGGCCTGATTCAGGCCCAACCGTTGAACACATTTGGGGAGTGAACTAGTTAATGGGAGCTCTTTCTTTCTGCCTTTAAAATAAATTAAATAAATACAGAACAATTTAAACCAGGAAAAAAAAAAAAACAAAACATTGATTCTTCCAAGTCAGTGAGAGTTGAAATTTGTAACACAGCATTATCTTATACTAAAGCTGACCAATATAGTAGGTCAACAGTAAGTGCATCCTATAAAATAAAATTCAGTAATAGTGGACTGTTTGTGGCTTTTAAATTTAAAAAGGGAGGCCTGCATTCCATTATTTAAATTTAAAACTAAAGTACAAGTTTCAAAGAAAATATTCAAAAACATTCTAAAAGTATTCTACTTAGAATATATTAACTTTTCTATCTTGGTCTTTCTCTTTACCATACCTTTCAAAATTTAAACATCAAAGAAAACATGTTTTTTTCTAAAATGTGGCCAAGTTTTATCAGAGATAGAAATCACTGTAGGGGGTGGCACCGTGGCTCACTTGGTTAATTCTCCCCCTGCGACGCCCGCATCCCATATGGGCACCGGGTTCTAGTCCCGGCTGCTCCTCTTCCAGTCCAGCTCTCTGCTGTGGCCCGGGAAGGCAGTGGAGGATGGCCCAAGTGCTTGGGCACCTGTACCCGCGTGGGAGACCAGGAGGCAGCACCTGGCTCCTGGCTTCAGATAGGCGCAGCGCCGGCCATAGTGGCCATTTGGGGGGTGAACCAACGGAAAGAAGACCTTTCTCTCTGTCTATCTCTAGATATATCTATATCTCTACCTGTCAAATAAATATAAAAAAGAAATCAATGTAGAAAGTGGTTTAAGGGGAGAATATGTTCTGAGGAAATGCAGTGGGTTGTTGTAACAGCAATCATCAGTACTGAGATTGTTCATTTATGCCTTGTGCCAAATACAGAAAGCACTCAAAACAGAAATAAAGTTTAGGAGTAATCATTTCTTCCCTCTTCACCAAATATGGTAGTCTTAACTTAGTGCGTATGAAAAATCAAGCCAAAAAGTATAAATAGTCTAAAGCCAAATATTTTTCCAGCATAAACAGAGGGAATTTTATAGTCAGTAAAAGAACATTAGACCCTGTCTTCTAGGAGGAAGTTCAGAAAATTATTTCTGAGAATAGGAAAGAATTCCTGGGAGCTAATCAGAGGAGGATACCGTTTTGAGAGTTAATCAGGTGCTGATGCTAATACATGATCCAAGTGGCAGAGCAAAGAAAGTCCGGAATCACACAATCAATTCTTATTCAGCTTCAGTTGCTAATACTGATGACAAGTGGTTAATGACGGCTTCTTCCAAGATTCTTAATGACAGATTTCTCCCTTCTTTTCAAGTTTATTATGCCACTGGATAAGAAAAGTATTTATTTCATTTCTGAGATTTGTGACAGTACTATATTGAGAACACTTCCCTCAGTGCACAATAACAATGGTTAAGTTGTGTCTATATCATGTTTACTAATTTAAATAAATGTGAATTTAGGTTAGCAAATAAATTAAATAATTTTTAAAATCTCCCAAACTAACTTCATTGTTTGCACTTAGGTGGAACTGAGTCGAACTGGTAGAGGACAATATTACCTAGAGTTACAAAAGATTTAGAGATCGCACTGCAAATCTAGTTTCTTACAACTTAACACAAAAATACAGTAGACAGAGCTTGAGGTTTTAATGGAATTTGCTGAGTAAAAAAAGAGCATTTTTGAAGTATAGTTTGTTTCATTTTACCTTTATAAACTCTATACTTTGTACTAAATTCTAGTCATCACTAGACACTTTAAATCAAACTGGCAAATGTTTTCTTGTATGGCCAGTACATATAGTTTGAATGTTTTTAAATATATGTACATATGTATACATGTTAGGATTATGTATATGTTTTATGTTATATATTTGTATATAAACTTAAAAATACATATTTATATATAAGGTTCATATATATGTGAGTATAAAATTTTATAATCTCATGTATAGATATGCATGAAATATGGCACACTACAAACTTCATAAATTGAAGACATTACAGTTTCCAATTTTAATATTACTTTGATCATGCTCAGTGTGTACTGTTTAGTATAATAATATAATTGTTTCAACCCTTGCAAGCAAGCCATATACAGTGCCCGGTATGCAGACTCCATATACCATCAAGACCTAGTCTCCCATAGTGCCCTAGCCTCCCTCACTTAGCTTAAATTTTCTTTGTCCTGCTTTTATGGTAGCAAATAAATTTCTTATTAACATTATCTCACTGAATTGAGGTAGTGATGCAGGTGGCCCTACAATATCCCAAATATATCTTGCAAATAACATATTTTGTTTTGTTTTGTTTTTAAGTTATTTTTTAAGGAATACAGATTTCATAAGCACAACTTTAGGAATATAGTTATTCTTTCCACCATACCTACCTCCCCATCCCTCCTCCTCCTCCTTCTCCCCTACCCAGTCACATTCTCCTTTAAGATTCATTTTTTTTTTTTTTTGACAGGCAGAGTGACAGTGAGAGAGAGAGAGAGACAGAGAGAAAGGTCTTCCTTTTTCCAGTGGTTCACATTCCAATGGCCGGCGCGCAGCGTGCTGATCCGAAGCCAAGAGCCAGGTGCTTCTCCTGGTCTCCCATGCGGGTGCAGGGCCCAAGCACTTGGGCCATCCTCCACTGCACTCCCTGGCCACAGCAGAGAGCTGGCCTGGGAGAGGGACAACTGGGACAGAATCCGGCGCCCCGACCGGGACTAGAACCTGGTGTGCCAGCGCCGCAAGGCGGAGGATTAGCCTGTTGAGCCACAGTGCCGGCCGAGATTCATTTTCAATTAACATTGTACACAGAAGGCCAACTCTATATTAAGTAAAGGTTTCAAAAATTTGCATGCACATGCACACACACACACACAAAAACTGTTTGAGAACTAGTTTTACAGTTACAACTCATTGAGGATAGAGGTCCTTCATGGGAAGTTAGTGCAGTTAGTTATCAACAGTGACTCCTGTTCATAATTTAACAATTAGCACTGTTATGTATGATGTCAGTGATCACCCGAGGATCTTGAAATGAGCTGCCGAGGCTATAGAAGCCTTTTGAGTCCACAAACTCAGTCAGTATTTAGATAAGGCCATAAGCAAAGTGAAAGTCCTCTCCTCCCTTTGGAGATGGCCACTTCTTTCCACTGGGGTCTCATTCACAGAGATGCTTCATATGGAACATTTTTTTTTTTTTTTTGCCACAGTGCCTTGGCTTTCCAATAACATTTTTTTAAGTTTATTTAACGTATAAAGTTTCATGTATTTCAGATATACTGATTTAGGAACATAGTGATACTTCCCACCCTTCTTCCTCCCTCTCCCATTCCCACTTGTAACCTTTACTAAGATCTACTTTCAGTTTACGTAACCCTACACTAAGTAAAAGAGTTCAACAAAGAGTAAGCAGGAAAAAAAAATGTTCCTCAAACAAGGGCTGTAAACAATTATCAAATCTCAAAATGTCCATTTCACTCCAATACATTACATTTTAGGTACTCTATTAGTTACCTCGGGTCAGGGAAAACATACAGTATCTGCCTTTTGGGGACTGGCTTATGTCTTGATGTTTATCTTTTCTTAAGGGGTTTGTTTTTCAGGAACCCTAGGCCCAGAGAAAAAGTAAATATCACCTGCACATAGCCCCTAGGCTGACTGGAACCCAAATTGCAATCCTCAAAATTCCCTAAAGGGCATGATATCATCAACCAATCAAAGGAGTGCCACAAGCATTGCAGACCAAACAGAAACCTGGACAAGAGCTGAATGTCCACCTATCACCCCGCTTCAATCTGTAAGAACCAGTACCCCTAGATCCTCAGGGAGCCTGGGAATTAAGAAATAGCTCTCCTGCTCCTTGCTCTGTGCCTTGCTATAAACATATCTGTTCTTCCACCACTTAACATCAGTAATTTGCTTGCTGCATGTCAAGCAAATGGACAAAGCTTTTGGAGTTCTACAGCAACTCTTCTAACCAGTTTTGGGAGTTTTCTGTATCATTCTGAACCAGCCTGGGTTAGAATGGTAGCATTACTACTTATTAACAGTGTGCCTCAGCTTTGTCACTTATAAAATGATGATAAAAGACATTAAATCAGCTTTGTTGCCAGCTTTGGATAAATGTCACACCTTGAATTTTAGCTCTAACATTAACTAGCTCTATGGACCCGAGTTAATCATTTAACTATATGTAACTCAATTTCCTCAACTTAAAAAAATGGAGTTTGGAAAAGGTGTCTCTATTTCTTCAAATGTAAAATTCTAACATTTGATTCTTCAGTTTTTTTCACAGGAGGCACTATAGCATCCTTGTTTGGCACACATGCTTTGGAGCCATATTGCTCAGATTCAAAGTCTAGCTCTGCTACTTAAGAGCTGCATTTTAAAAATTAATTCATAAAATCTGTTCTTCAATATCAATAACAGCATAACAACTGTGTCATAGTGTGTCATAGTGTGACTATGAGCATTATATGAGTCATTATCCTTATATGTCATAGAAAGTATCTGACCCAGGGTCGGCACTATAGCACATTGTGTTAAAGCCCTGGCCTGAAGTGCTGGCATCCCATATTGGCAGTGGTTGTCCTCCCGGCTGCTCCTCTTCCAATTCAGCTCTCTGCTATGGCCTCAGAAAGCAGTAGAAGATGGCCCAAGTCTTTGGGCCCCTGCACCCACGTGGGAGACCTGGAAGAAGCTCCTGGTTCCTGGCCCCTGCACCCACGTGGGAGACCTGGAAGAAGCTCCTGGCTCCTGGCTTTGGATAGGCACAGCTCTGGCCGTTACAGCCATCTGGGGAGTGAACCAGTGGATAGAAGACCCCTCTCTCTGTCTCTACCTCTCTCTGTAACTCTGTCCTGCAAATAAATAAAATAAATCTTTTTTTAAAAAAAGAAAGTATCTGACCCATAATAAGTAATTGATATTGTTATTCTTCTGTAATCTATGGGTTTTCTATAGGACTATGGGAAAAAACCCTAAAACAGTGAGCAAAATTTTATGAGTGTGTATATGTGAGAGTCAGCAATCCTAAACAGATTCTCAAAGATGTCCACAGTTTGAAAATGTTGAATGAAAACTAAAGTCATTATTCTGGCTGATACAGATATTAATGATTCATATTTACTTTTTTTCTAAGAACAGATATATTAATAGCAATAGGGCTATAATATTTGTTTTTTTTTTCTCACTGTGTTTTTTTCCCAATGTTTATTCAATAGTTATTCTGCTCTTAATCTCTCTCTGTCCTTAATACATCATTCTTCCTATGGATCTACACATAGTAACTGAGGTTGAAAAATGCATAATTATATGGGTTTCAGCTATGCCAGAGGAAGCCAGGACCCCTGAATCATCCTAGAACATAGTGGATTTCCTTCACATTGCCTTGGATAATATTTTACAAGCATCTGGAAATAGGCACTTATATTTTTAGCTTCTCAGGATTCTGTCTAAATAGATGCAGTTTTATTGCAATCCATTTTGTTACAAAGTCCTTTCTGATAAAAAAAAAACAACTGCTCTTTTGTGGTATCTCTTGATGTTATGTATTGACATAATGCAGTAAAGTAATTGAGATTCAGTAAGACTTGTTTAACTGTTTCAGATATTTTATGCCTTAATCAACCATATATTGTTAATGCATGCTTTTCTTTAGTTAAATTAGCCTGTGTCATGAGGGAATCATTCAAATGTAGAATTGATTGTTCTCACAGCATATATAAAGGCATCATGCCATACAAGAAATAAATCACTCCTGTCTGCATAGTACTGTGAATTTGCAGCATGGAAACCAGTACTTTCAAGCTGAAAATAACAAACCATCTTCAGAGATCAGTAGGAAAAAAAACACTAACATCTAAAAGAAGAACAATATTGATTGATTAAGTAATATGAAAAGAGAAAAGGTGTATGTTAACTTAAATACTAAATTTAGACAAGTATTCATTTGTTAGGCGAAAAAATTCCTGGTAAAGAAACGTCTTCAAAGACAAAAAGTAACCTCAGCAGAGCCCTTTCATTGTCTAAGTAACTTAGCTGAGGAATCAAAGCAAAAGCAAAAAGAAATCTGAATTAATATGATGGGGTTGGCATTGTGGAGTAATGGGTAAAGCCACTATGTGTGACATCAGCATCCTGCATGGGCACTGGTTCATGTCCCAGCTGCTCCACTTTGAATCCAGATCCCTGCCAATGCACGAGAGAAGAGCAGTGGAGGATGGCCCAGTGTTTGGGCCCCTATATCCACGCGGGTTACCTAGAAGCTCCTGGCTCCTGGCTCCTGGCTCCTGTCTCTGGAATGGTCCAGCCCCTGGCCATTGTGGCCAACTGGGGAGTGAACCAGAAGATAGAAGAGTCTCTCTCTCTCTCTTTCAAAATAAATGACTAATCCTAAAGAAATAATTAATACGATATATTTCATAAGATTAAATAGAGAGGTACTTTATCAACTTCGATATTTTATAAAATGCTGAGGTTAATGTATAAACTAAATTTATAGTTATTGGGGCCGGTGCTGTGGCACAGTGGGTTAACGCCTGGCTTGAAGTGCCAGCATTCCCTATGGGTGCCGGTTTGAGACCCAGCTGCTTCACTTCTGATCCAGCTCTCTGCTATGGCCAGGGAAAGCAGTAGAGGCTGGCCCGGAAGAAGCTCCTGGCTCCTGGCTCCTGGCTCCTGGCTTCAGATTGGTGCAGCTCTGGCCGTTGCGGCCAGTTGGGGGAGTGAACCAGAGGATGAAGACCTCTCTCTGTCTCTGCTTCTCCTCTCTCTGTGTAACTCTGACTTTCAAATAAATAAATCTTTTTAAAAAATTATAGTTACTCATCAAATTTTAGAAGCTAGGGAAAACGCAGACATTGAAAACTCTATGACAGAAGATTTGACATACTTCCCTGGCATTTTCTTTGTGTGATTTTAATTGCATTGCACAAGTATTTGAATAGCCTGATTTCTTTATTTAAAAGAACTGGGGTTTGCCAATGTTGCTAATAATAATTTTTTTAAGATTTATTTTATTTTTTAAAAGCCAGAGATAGAGAGAAGGAAAGAGAGAGAGAGAGAGAGAGAGAGAGGATCTTCCATCCACTGGTTCACTCCCAAGAACTTGCGCCATCCTCTGCTACATTCCCAGGCCATTAGCAGGGAGCTGGATCAGAAGTGGAGTGGCTGGGACTTGAATCAGCACCCATATGGGATGCTGGCATTGCAGACAGTGGCTTAACCCATTATGCCACAATATCATCCCCTAAAAATAATTCAAATAGATTGTTGCACTGTCTTAGATATGGCCTCATGGACACTATCATTCTACCTTTTATTAAAATGTTGAAAAAATGTTTTTACTACTTTTGCTACTAATACTAAGATTAATATCTCTATATTTAAAGCTTCTATCACATTTAGGGTTATTACCTTAGGAAAGGCCCTCGAATATTAGATTGGCAGATCCAGGTGGCAGATTCTAGGACAGTTGCCATATATTTCAGATTACTTCTCAAAAATTCTGTGCAATGGGCCAGCACCAAGGCTCACTTGGTTAATCCTCCACCTGTGGCGCCAGCATCCCATATGGGTGCCGAGTTCTAGTCCTGGTTGCTCCCTTCCAGTCTAGCTCTCTGCTGTGGCCCAGGAGGGCAGTGGAGGATGGCCCAAGTGCTTGGGCGCCTGCACCCCGGTCGGAGACCGGGAGGAAGCACCTGGCTCCTGGCTTCGGATCTGCGCAGCGCCAGCCTTAGCGGCCATTTGGGGAGTGAACCAATGGAAGGAAGACCTTTCTCTCTGTATCTCTCTCACTGTCTAACTCTATCTGTCAAATAAAAACAATTTTAAAAGAAAGTAACGTGTAGCCGGCGCCGTGGCTCACTAGGCTAATCCTCCGCCTTGCAGCGCCGGCACACGGGGTTCTAGTCCCGGTTGGGACGCCGGATTCTGTCCCGGTTGCCCCTCTTCCAGGCCAGCTCTCTGCTGTGGCCCGGGAAGGCAGTGGAGGATGGCCCAAGTGCTTGAGCCCTGCACCCGCATAGGAGACCAGGAGGAAGCACCTGGCTCCTGGCTTCGGATTGGTGCAGTGCGCCAGCAGTAGCGTCCATCTGGGGGGTGAACCAATGGAAGGAAGACCTTTCTCTCTCTCTCTCTCTCTCTAACTCTGCCTGTCAAAAAAAAAAAAAAAGAATTTTAAAGAATAAATTTATTCTAAAGAACAAATTCTAAATATTCTAAATAAATTCTAAATAAATATTCTAAAGAATAAATTCCACATTTGATAAAATTAATTCAAATTGTGTATATGTTACTTGTAACCAAGTGATCTAATTAATATAACCCTTAAGTAATGGAGTTTACTGTTTAATAGTGGAATCAGTTTCATTCATATTAATTTTCCATGGCATATTCAGATGGGAAGATCTCCTTCTTGTAAGGTTCTGATGCTTACAAAATATATTTTGACTGCAACTACACAGAAAAAAAAATTGTTATTTTTAGCAGTTAACTGGCATTTATTTACCATAAACACATGAGGCTGTTTTAGTTTCTTCAGTTATCCTTGTTTGCATAGGGCTATTTAAACCCAAATTGGAATTGTCTCTGGATTACCATCAGTGATAATAAGACTTTACAATTCATGCCAATCATAACTCACGAACATAGATAGGGGTGACCAAGGAATACAACCAGAATCTTTTGTTCAGTTTCACCAGGCCCAGACTTAATGAGGAAAAAAATCATTAGCACTGAAAAACTTGTAAATCTTGCTGAGTATTTTTCTGCTCAAATTTACATACTGATTGTGTCTGTGACGGGTACTGTGTTAAAGAATAAAATGAATATTTAATTTAGTAAGGTATAGACAAAAATGAACACAAGAGCACATCTATTTCCTAAATATAAAAGGAAACATACAACATAGCAAAAATTATGATTTCCTATTAATGTGCTCATTTCACAGAAGCCACTAATTGTAGCAACAATTTTGATGGTAACATCATCAATAAAATATACTTGTGAATAATGTCACCAATTTTGCAAAAAGACATGTTTAACTAAATGACACTATCAATATATGTGTGTGTGTATATATATATATATATATATACATGTGTGTGTGTGTGTGTGTGTGTGTGTATAAAGAGAGAGAGAGTTTCCCTTTAACTTGCTACATAACAGAATACAAAATGCCAAGGGCAGTTAAATGTCAACATACAAACATCTCTCAGTGTTTTGTTTAATGTTTCTATTGTTAAAAAAATCACAAATCCTCCATTTATTGTACATAATAAAGAGGGTATTTGAAGTTTCATATTTTAATACCCCTGTGGTTTACCACCAAAGAAAAATATGAATGCATGCATGAAATTTTCACTTTATTTTCTTGGTTAATTTTAGATTGCAGCTCATCACTTTGTGTTAGTACAAACCTCCGATGATCTCATATGCATCATTATGAGGAGATGAAAAGGATTAAGAAAGAAGTTTGAGTTGGTGCATGGAATGTTGAAAGTTCCTCTGCAACTAATATATATGGGGATAATTACTATTAACACAAACTCCATAAAAGACCAAATGAATGCCTACTTTAATTTTCTTCTAATATTTTCAGTTCTTTGTGCTCAATGTTGTTTGTGCAATCTTATCCTCAGAATGGATAGACATTTCACCGCCCATTGGCCATTCTTCTCATCCTGTATCTGAATTCAACTTTGGGATGGATGTTCCAAAATACCTGCCAGTATGAGCATCTTGGAAGGAATGTGATGGAATATGGATTATGTGACTGTGGATATGTGAATTTGAGTGAGATTTTAAAATCAAATGTAAATAATCTTTTCCCTCAATTTTATGACAAATTATAACATAAAAATATTTTAGTCTTCCTAAATCTATTTTGAGCTACACCCTCAGTCCAAAGGGGATATGTATTCACTCTTCTCTCTTGTTAGAGGTATTTTGATAAATGTTTATGTACCTCCATCATTCATAAAATTGTGAGTACTCATTTCACTGAGATAAAAATTAGGGGGGCCTTCCTTCATATTTCAACTTCAAAAATGCAATTCATCTAGAACTTCCTGGTGATGTCACTCTTGGGAATAATCTACCAGTTTCACACTCCTTTGCCCTTAATACTGCCACTTACCCCACAAACTAAAAGGCCAGGAGTCTTATGTACTACACTTCTGACTACAACTGTGGATAATCTTAGTTTTGACATCACTAATTAGTTTTCAAAAATGGATTCTGAATATACATTTGTAATTGCCTTTGTCTTCTTCTCTCAATAGAAATGTTTTGAAAAAGAACGTACATTTTGCAAGTTTTCATCCTACACATTTTCCTGTCTGTGACTCCAAGATGACAGACTCTCAATATATTTTTATTAAATTCAAATAGTGAAATATCACTTTTACAATATCAAAATTAAAAATAAAAATGGGTGTAATGATTAACATGTTGAATGTAGATGAGGGTGAAATACTTCAGGGTTTTATATAATAATCAAGTATCACCTCTGATTGGAATATATGATGTTCCACCTAATATGGTCTCGGTGTTATATGTCCACCCCAAATGTTCATGTGTTGCAGGCTTAGTTCCCAAGGTGGTGGTGTTGAGACATGGTGTAGAACTTTTAAGAGCTGGGGCCTTATAAGAGGGTCTTAGGTCACTGGGGCATGCTCTTGAAAGGGATTAAGGAATTTCTTATGGGATTATAATTAATTTTCCTGAAAGGGCTGTGAAAAAAGCCTGAATCTGGTCTTACTCAACCTTACTCAACCTCTCTCTGGCTTCATGTTTTTTTTTTTAACTTTTATTTAATGAATATAAATTTCCAAAGTACAGCTTATGGATTACAATGGCTTCCCCCCCATAACGTCCCTCCCACCCGCAACCCTCCCCTTTCCCACTCCCTCTCCCCTTCCATTCACATCATGATTCATTTTCGATTCTCTTTATATACAGAAGATCAGTTTAGCATACATTAAGTAAAGATTTCAACAGTTTGCTCCCACACAGAATCATAAAGTGAAAAATACTGTTTGAGTACTAGTTATAGCATTAAATCTCAATGTACAGCACACTAAGGACAGAGATCCTACATGAGGAGTAAGTGCACAGTGACTCCTGTTGTTGACTTAACAAATTGACACTCTTGTTTATGGCATCAGTAATCACCCTAGGCTCTTGTCATGAGCTGCCAAGGCTATGGAAGCCCCCTGAGTTCACCGACTCTGATCATATTTAGACAAGGCCATGGTCAAAGTGGAAGTTCTCTCCTCCCTTCAGAGAAAGGTACCTCCTTCTTTGATGACCTGTTCTTTCCACTGGGATCTCACTCGCGGAGATCTTTCATTTAGGTGTTTTTTTTTTTTTTTTTCCAGAGTGTCTTGCCTTTCCATGCCTGAAATACTCTCATGGGCATTTCAGCTGGATCCGCATGCCTTAAGGGCTGATTCTGAGGCCAGAGTGCTGTTTAGGACATCTGCCATTCTATGGGTCTGCTGTGTATCTCACTTCCCATGTTGGATCATTCTCTCCCTTTTTGATTCTATCAGCTAGTATTTGCAGACACTATTCTTGTTTATGTGATCCCTTTGGTTCTTAGACTTATCATTATGATCAATTGTGAACAGAAATTGATCACTGGGACTAGTGAGATGGCATTGGTACATGCCACCTTGATGGGATTGAATTGGAATCCCCTGGTATGTTTCTAACTCTACCGTTTGAGGTAAGTCAGCTTGAGCATGTCCCGAATTGCACATCTCTTCCCTCTCTTATTCCCACTCTTATATTTAACAGTGATCATTTTTCAGTTAAGTTTCAGCCCTTAAGAATAATTGTGTATTGATTACAGTATTCAACCAAAAGTATTAAGTAGAACAAACAAAAAAAAATACTAAGAGGGATAACATATTAAGTTGATCATCAAAAGTCAGGGTGAGAGCTGATCAAGTCACCATTTCTCATAGTGTTCATTTCACTTTAACAGGTTTCCTTTTTGGTGCTCAGTTAGTTGTCACCTATCAGGGAGAACAAGTGGTATTTGTCCCTTTGGGATTGGCTTATTTCACTCAGCATAATGTTTTCCAAATTCCTAACAGGGATAACTTTTCAGTTAAAATTTAAACACCTAAGAATAATTGTGTGTTAATTACAGAGTTCACCCAATGGTACTAGAGCAAAAAAAAAAATACTATAATGGATAAAGTAGTACATTGTACATCAACCGTCAGGACAAGAGCTGATCAAGTCACTGTTTCCCATAGTGTCCATTTCACTTCAACAAGTTTCCCCTTTGGTGCTCAGTTAGTTGTCACTGATCAGGGAGAACATTTGAAACATGATTTTTTTCCTCCTCCATCCACTTCCACCATCTACCATGGGGCCCTCCCAAAAGCCTGCTTAGATTTTCAGTCTCCAAAAGTGAGCTAAATAAACCTCTTTTTATTCACAAGTAGCTTGCCTCGGGTATTCAATTAAAGTAATGCAAAACAATCCAATGAGAAAAAGCTGAGTAATCTAGGAAAGCCTTTTCTTGGCATTTTGTAGATGACTATGGCACAATGCAATCAGGTAGGCAGAAGTACTACAATCTCCTCCAAGGCAGTGAACATATGAACTGTTTTACCATTAGCAGAGCACTAGGGAAAGAAGCAGCCACCGCAGGAGTTAGTAAAAGCAAACAGCTAAAGTTGTAATGAGTTCTTAAACTCAGGTATGGGCTGCTGTAACAATTTAGAATCCTTAGAAACACAGACAAAAGGAGTCTGTCCTCATTTTGGACTCACTCTCCATAGGCCCCTGTCTGGTAACTTTTATGAAAGCTTAGAGGTGGAACAGAAGATAGGAGGGAGCTCTCCTTAGAGATGCATAGACATGAAATCAAACCCATTTTTGCTAGACCCTTCTTTCCTAGGAAGAAAAAGACTTAAGCCACTCAAGGAAAGGCAGGGAATTCTACCACGTCTGTGTTCAGGCAGTGAGTGGGGGAGGGTAGAAGACCTCTGGGAGAAGGAAAGAGTATCCTATTGGGCCCAGGATCAAGTGATAAAAGCAGAGTGGTCTTTTACTACTGAAGCAGGAGCAGGTATGCAAGGCGTGCTGAAAAGCTGAGGATGACACAGGAAGAAAGAAATCCCTTTAGCATCCCAGGCACCAGACTAAGCACAAGACAGCAGCAGTCCATCACTGGAGGTCTTTGAAGTCTGTGGTGTTCTGGAAGTTGCTATAGCAACAACAAAAAAACCAAACCAGTTCAATACTAACTCCACTGATTCAAACCCCATTCTATAACAGTGTGACAGAAAAAGAGCTGGGCCTATCTCCAGGATTAAATATATTTTCCACATTTTCTACTTTTATTCTACATATAGTGTAATATTCACCAAAAAAAGACACACATAACACAAACTAAGCAAAAATATACCTATTATCAAGAAGTAAAGCTGTCAACCTAATCAGATTCAGAAATAACTTAGATCTTGTACTTATCACAAAAGTATCACAAAAGGATTTTAAAATCACTCTGATTGATAAGGTGAGTGAGGAATCTGGCTATTAAAGGAAAAGATGGAAAACTTGCATGAACAGATGGGGAATTTCAGGATTCCAATGATGGAGTCTATAAAGAATCAAATGGAAATGCTAGAATTAAGTTGTAATCAATCTGAAATGTTAACGTGGAAATTGCAAAAATTTCTCTTACAAATACAAATAATGCATTGATTCTGCTAAATTACAAAGCTAATAGCTAAATATTTAAAATGACATATGGGGCCTGCACTGTAATGGGTTGGTGCCAGCATCCCATATGGAAACTGGTTGAGTCTGGTTGCTCCACTTCTGATCTAGCTCTCTGCTAATGTGCCTGAGAAAGCAGCAGAAGATGGCCCAAGTGCTTGGGTCCTAGCACCCACATTGGAAAACTGGTGGGCTTCAGAATGTCCTACCCCTGGCCACTGTAGTCATTTGGGGAGGGAAACCAGTAGATGGAAAATTGTCTGTCTCTATCTCCCTCTGTCTCTGTAATTCTGACTTAAAAATACCAAAATAAATCTTTAAAAAATAAAAATGACACATAATATACATTATTATATATTAATCTTGAAATTTTTTATCAATGTACACACCTGAGTATTCAATGTTAATGGAAGGCATGACAGTACAATTATTTATCATAATAACTTCATATGTGATACATGCTTTATATTTGTAGCTGCCTTCAGGGAAGATGATCCTCCTACCTCATCCCAATAAATTAATGAAAAAATTACCGCTGTAAAATGTTAGTTATTTGTTCAAGGCTACACAATTGGTAAGTGTAGCATTCTTTGATTACAAAGTCTTTGTCCTTTCCATTATACCTCTATGCTTCCCATACTATAAAATTAAAACAAGCATATCTACCACTCCAAATGGTCCATTTTCACGGAGAATGAGAGCTATTCTAATTGTAACAATCTCTGTTATACAAGTAGAAAATGAAACATGGCGTGGGCTTCCAGGTAAATTTGAAGGCTTTGTCAAAATAATACAAAATTATGAGGCATATTCCCTTCTCGACATCCTAAGATGATTCAGTTACTTCTTTTGTCACATTTTCAATATATAATTCCGGTTCAAACTTCCATTTTACTACATCATTTCAAATTTCATTGATATTCCTAAAATGCAACACAAAAGAGAAGTAGATAATTTCAACCATTCCAATTCATAGCCTTTTGTACAGTGCCATGAATAGGTTTCACTATAACGCATAAAGCCCCCATTGTTCTTTTCCTTTTTCAATACTTCTGGATTGGTGGATGAGACAGAATTATCAGGAAGGAAAAACTGAATCTCAACACAAAAATGAATGTCATCAAAAGCTAAACTAGGCAAGTTAATAATCGCCCATAAGTACTGCTGAATTATAATTTAAGAACCTCAGAAAAAAAGTTACAGGGTTTCCAAAAGTAACTGAAAGTTAAGTGTTTTTTTTTTTTTTTAGATTTTCATTTATTTATTTGAAAGGTACAGTTACAGACAGTGAGAGAGAAAGACAGAGAGAAAGGTCTTCCTTCCCATTGGTTCACTCCCCAAATGGCCACAACGGCCAGAGCTGTGATGGTCTAAAGCCAGGAGCCAGGAACTTCTCTCAGTCTCCCACAGGGGTGCAGGGGCCAAGGGCTTGGGCCATTTTCTACTGCTTTCCCAGGTCATAGCAGAGAGCTGGATGGGAAGAGGAGCCGCTGGGACTAGAACCGGCGCCCACATGGGATGCCGGTGACACAGGCGGAGGATTAACCCACTGTGCCACCACGCCGGCCCCAGAAAGTTAAGTGTTTGTTAAATGTATTCACCCTGTTGCTCTAATTACTTTAACTTTTAATCTGTTGTTGTTCATGTTTGGGTCCTTCTTCTACTTTTTTCCTAGTATACAAGTGTTATTCTTAGTATGAGTTATCCAAAATGTACATTAATACGAAATTCCTTGCACTACCTCTACTCTGAACCACACAATTTAGATGAAATTCAGGGTGCATTCAGGACTCGGGCAAACATCCTTAGCACTGAGAAGTAGCACACAGTACACATGCACGCATAATTCTAAAATCGTTTTATTGAGCAGCTAAGAATTTGCATCAGTGCATCAGACCCTGGGAAGTTAATGTAAAGTGGCCAACAAAAACTGTTCAACTGCATTAATAATTAGAAACCATAAACACACTTACAGATTCTTTAACTTGAAACTTACTCTTCTGCACAATGCACAGCTCCCATTTAAATCATTAAAGCATGTGCAGGGGTAATAACAAATGAACAGGGAAAATCTGATCATGATGGAAGGCTGCCAAGATAATAGAGTGACAAATGTGGGGACATTTTAGAGTTCCTAATTTCCCACTTGAATAAAATAATACAAATAAAAAGCCTTTTTTTAGCTTCAACTGTAAGCATCATTTGATCTATTTCCTAAAATCCTCCTGAAATTTTCACAGAATCATTACAGACTTGTGCAATCAAACAAATCAAACATGAAGCAGTTCTTTCAGAATGACTGCTAAAGTGGTCAATATTTCCAGCATTTAGTTAGCCTCCTCAAAGAAATAAACAGGAGCTTGTCAGAATTACCAGAGACTGATGTGTTATCTGCATTTTTTATACTCTTAAATTTAAGGGACACATTCTCACATATGCATGGACACAGGCATGCGTACATGAGCGCACTCTACCAGAATACAAAATTAGAAACTTTGGAGAAAATAGAAAATAGTGAAGTTTTGGGAAAACCAGAATGTCTGCTTTTAGCTCATAAAAACAATCAATTTTTAAATGTGTAGATTATATTAGGATTGTATTTTGTAATTTGCTTTGATAGAAGAGCAAAAGAAATATGAGAATACCTCAAAAGATTCAGGGAAAATGGAATTTAGAGAAAATTATTTGGTGTAAATTTTGAAATCCATGCATATGCATAGATTAGGTTCAACTCCTCCGATTGGTTATGGTCTCTGTCTCTGTCAGTGTATATGAGTTTCCCTCCCTCCCTTCACTGTATTCTCTCTCCATGCCCAGCTAATCCAAGTCTTCTACTGGAAATAGGTGATTCCAATAGTCCAAAGGGATTGGAGGAGGGAAAGCAATAGGAATGGAACACCTGGTAAGTATTCCTACAGACCAGTATGCTTTTGCTCAGTCCACTTCATTTTATATTTGGAATATTTTTAAATGAAGAGAGAATGAGGACAATTTATAAAAGAAGCTCTAGTAGCTTCAGTAAACTGTGAGCTACACAGATAAGATACATATTGACTCTCTTTTGGAATAATTTATGTGCTGGTTATGAACTGCCTTCTCATCTGACAATGGAGTAAAATGGGGACCAAAACGAGAGCAATGCCAAGGAAATGTTTTATGACCAAATGCTAATTCAGAAGAATAGTGAAAAGGGGGATACAAGAGAATGCTAAGCATGGATTCTAGGCCATCCTTAAACAATCCAGAGCTGAAGAGCTGTTTTCAGAGATAAATTTATTCTGTGTCAATGTTTCCTGACCTACTTCTCATGAGGAAAATTCTGCCTGAAAAACAGAAGGAACTCATTTTTCAGTTTATCTTGAAATTTATCTTAAAACACATTAATTGTACAAAGTGTGCCTTAAAATGCACTAATTGTTCAAAAATATGCCTTATTAGGTACTTGAAAAGCAGACTCAAGACAATTTGTGGTGAAATATTTCATAAGCTGTACTATGCATAAGCATAAAAAATGAAAACTAAATGATGTTTGTAAAAGGCAGTTTAGTCCCAAAGAAGGGATTAATTGTCAACATGTTTCTTATTAGAATGTGAGGAAAGGAATTAGTATTTGTTGTGGGTATACTCTATTCCTGATACAGTATTTAATTCCAACAACTAGACTGAGAACGTAAATTAGGTTTCTGCTTCCCACTTGGAGATTGGAACCCTGAAGTCAAGGAGATTTTCATCATCTCTCATGATCTCTCGACCGCCTCCTGTGGGTCCAGCACCCCACCACCACCACGACCCAGGCAGCCTGCGATCACATTGTACAGACAGAAGAAGCACGGTGTTGCTTAAGGGCCTCTACCTTCTAACAGTGCCATCACCACAGCTGCACTTAGACATCATCCCCAAGCAGGATGCAGCTGGGGCAGTCCACTCGGGTGGGCTGCAGAAGCTGCCCTACTTCCATACAGTCCTCCAAGGAAAGCTCTCCTACTCAAAAGACCTAACTTGATGTCACAGGTCTACATGCCCGTGACCCAGGATCAGAAACTGGCCCTCACACCAGTAACAGGTTACTATTACCATCCTAGCGAGGAGGGAGGTTCCTGACAAATCCTAAATGTCTCTGTTACACCTGAAACATCACTGAATTTTATTAAGATTTCATGAGAAATCGTTTTAAGAAACCAGAAATACTAAGATAAAAGTGGACCCAATGTAGAAACTTAATTTAGTTCAGGAACAAAAATAAAGTATGGCTTTCAGCCCAGTTAAGTTTGTGTGAGGGTCAATTTTTTGCTTCCCCTACTCATGGGACTATGAGGAATGCAAGTGTGCTATCCAAAATAACTCACAACAAGGAAACTGGGGTGGGCCCTTGGCCTGGCAGTTACTATAGCTCCTTCCCATATTGAAGGGCCTAGGTACAGTACCTGGTTCCAGTTCCTCACTCCTGTTTCTTCTAGTGCGGACTCTGAGAGACAGCGTGGATGTTTGAAGTGAGTGAGTCCCTGCCAACTGTCATTGGCACTCTCCCTGCCAGTGGGAGATCTTGATTGCGTTCCTGACTACACACTTCCATTCTCAGTCCCTTTGGGGCATTGGAAAAGTGAACCAGCAGATTACAGTGTGCTCTCTTTCTCTGTCTCTCTGCCTTTCAAATAATAATTATACTTTTTAAAAACTGAAAACAGACAAGAGAAGATGGCTGAGAGTGGCTGGATTCAGCTTTTTATTACCCAGGGAAACCTTTAGTTGTTGACTAGGACTAAAATTTGTTGTTATGATTCTAAATCTCAATGCTCTTTCTTACATTTGTCCCTAGCTCTTGATAACTAGTTGGTGCTCAATAAACTTCAGATTTAATAAAATAGTGAATAAATGAGAGGAGGTATTTCTTTAGTACCAGGTAGAGGCCTATGCAGACAGCAGGTATTTTTTATATCTCACAGAGCATTCAGTATAGTATTGGAAAGAAAGAGCAGTGGATTTTTAACAATCTTGAGCATCTACAAATTGCTAGATGCTGTTAAATTTTTCATGTACATTTTAATTTTCATCTTCATGTTGATCCATATTACATATGAGCAAATGGAGAGAGAAGTTTTGTCAAAGTCATGGTAATAGTGCACATAGTCTGAGTTCTTCCTATGTTCCTTTTACTAAACACTCTAAACATATTAACACATTTAATTCTCACAACAACCCTATCAGGTAATCACTTGTCTTGATTCCATTCTATAGATGGGGACCAAAGCTTAGAAAGGTTAAGTAACTGCCCAAGGTCATACAGCTAACCTGGCAATAGATGAGCACAAAATTAAACCCAGGCTCTCTTAACTCCATTATTGAACCAACAGCAAATAGCTTTCTGACTTGCCAGTGATTCTGGAGTTGCCAATGGCAGAGTAAACAATGGTCAGATAATACCCACTCTCTGAATGGAAGAACAGTATTGATGGACCTAGACATTTTTCTTTTAACTTTCCTTTACTTCCTGTTATATTGGATTCCACTTTCACTCTTCTGTTTGTGCCACTTTAAACCTTCGTGCCTCCCTTCTCTTTGACCCAAATACTCAAAACAGGTCACACGTTTAAATATGGCAAGCCCTCCAGCCCTGCAAATGATGGGCTATAACATTTCTTTGCACTATTGGAATTTTTTTTCAAAAAAGCTTAACTACACCTACTTTTCATTTTTAGTTTACATGCTAACTCACAAATTTAAAAATTCACATTTAATGTAGGTTTGTATCTTTCAAAAACTATTTTTTGGAAAGGGAACAAATGATTTTTTTCTTATTACTATACTACTATATATTTTAAAACTCAGTTACCTGGAATCACTATAATTCAAATGTTTCAAGCAAGGTGCTTGAATGTATGAAGCTTAAAGGAAGCAAAGTAAGCCAGCACAAGGCTGCTTCCCTGCAAGAGGCTCCCAGAATTCCCTGTTTCCTCTGCACGCGTAGCATCCTCTACTTACTGGAAAGGAGTAAACTGGAAAGGAAGTGAAACCTGCAATCCTCTATGAATTTCATTTCAAAAAGGATTTGGGACATTTTTGTGAAGCCATGTGGGACTAGTTTTGAAGAGGGATTCATGGCTTGTTTATTATTTTCACAATTTATAACTTACTTTTTTAAAAAAAAATGTTTTGAGATAAATATTCTAGACCATTCAGGATCTGTAGAAAACGTAAGAATTAGAAATCCTCTTACAAGCCCAGTAACCTAAATTTATATATGTATATAAAAATTTTGTCATAAAACACAACCCTTTAGAAGAATAATTCAATTTTATATGGCGATGAATACACACACAGCTATTCACATTTTTATGGCTATTTATAAATTATGTCCATCCATTGATTGTTCAGGCAAACAAAAGCCATATTTGGTGCCAGTTACATTCCTTTATATTGACAAGAGCTGGATAGCTTGGCTGGTAAAACTGAAGAAAACCTTCTGTTCCTAGATTCTTTATATAGCAGTAACTGACATGATCACGTTTCACAAATATCTACCAATGTGGCTCAGCAGAATTCAGCGTTGAATGTTGTTGAGATAAAGGAAGACTTGAAAAATGAATGGAAAGTGGCAAACCACAGCAGGAGGATCAGCTACCACACTGGGTATAGCAAACAAAAAGAGGCAATTGGAAGTATTGCCAGAGTACGAAAAGCAGAACTTACAGGCAGGCGGTGTTGTAAGACTGCAATCATGGAGATGAAGCTCCAGTCTCCCCTAGCCTCTCCCCCGCCCCGGATTGAGGAGTGGCTTATTCACACAATCTTCCCCCTATCTATGGACTCACTGCAGCCCAGGTCTACACTTCAGTTGAGTTGACGATCTTTTCTGCCAGACCAAGGAGAGCCTGAATTGTGTTCCTTTTGGCTTATTGCAACAAACTTGCCAAATGAAACTACAAACAGTTCAATATTGTCTGGGCCTGAATGCTAAGAAGATTCCCATGAAAATTTTCAAGAATTTGTCTTCGTTGTGATGATTGTAAAACTGGTACAGGAACCCCAGTGAAAATGGAGTCCCTAACTTATCACTGTTATCCTCTTGCAATCGATGTAGGACTTTGTCTCCCCATATGCACTCACACACCTCTTCCCTAAAGCCTATTTCAGTTTCCCAGAAGGCTCTGTTTTTCCCAGTTATGGAGGTTACTATCCCTTAAATGAGGTGACTGTTACTCAGCCTGGAGTATTAAAGGTAGATATGTTTAAATTTATAATAGTCAAAAATGGAGGAGATAGAGGCAATATTAAATTCAAGGCTCTGGAAATGAAAAGCAAAACATGATTGGAAAATGTGAAAAATGAGAGACAGGTGGGGCAGATTGAAGGTGCCTGTCAGTCTCTGCATAGACTGCCTCCTTTTGCTCTAAATACTAAGCATGCTGAAATTAGGCCACTGCCCTCCAGAGAACAGGAAGGAACTGGCCACTACAGAATACTAACAAAGGGGACTTTTATAACGCATTATTAACTGATCATCATATATAAGAGTTTTTGAAAAATTTAAAACTCTGAATTTATTCATAATTATCAATATCATTCAAAGCAATAGTTTCAACATGAGCTTAGACACTTTTCTTAAGTTCTCTTAAGTATTGAACTGAACCAATCATTTCTTACTCTTGTTTTTTCTTTAACCAAAAATGCTAATTCAATTTAGTTGGATCAATTCTCAAACTGGTCTGATGAAATGTTACCAGAATATTTGCAAATACATTTGTCTAAAGTACTTCTCTCTAACCTTTTAAAGTAGAAAACAAAAAGAATAGAAATTAAAAGAAGTATTAAAGTGTGTATTTCAAAGTGATTTTCCCTTTAAACAGATGTTTGTTTTTGCAAGAGTTGTTTAGATATTTTTCAGCACTGATATCATTCCTAAGCTTAAAGCTACAGAAGAGAGGTGACCTTTACTCAATAAACTATTTTTTATGTTCACAGAATAACTTATTTATTATTGAAGCCAACTATAATCAAAATGTTTGGTCTGAATAGACATCTGTTAATAATAACCAATATTTTCATCCAACCTCTTTGCATTTACTAATAAATTCTCTGTGGTACTTTGCTGTTTCAGAATGTTTAGGCAACATTTATAAATTGCTAATTCAAGAAATTAAAAAGTCTTAAGTACCCTAGGATATTCAAAAGAATAAGCATGGGATACAGATGGGAGTGAGGCTAGGGAATTACTATACTAAATATCTAACAAAATGGGGGGGGGGGGGTAAGAGCTAATACAGCTAAAAAATGCACACAGAATAAATGTCATTCTCAAATATTCTGAATGTGTACACTCGATTTTCCTTCATCACCACTTCATTTTGAGTCATCCAGGTCAAATACTGTCAACGAATCAATCTCTATCCTCTTTGAGCAGAGATCAAGGGCAACAGCAGAGCCTTAATGATTTCAATCTCTAGCCTTCAAGGGGACAGATTATAGGGACTGGAAGCAAATCAGTCTTTCACAGGGCAATTCAGCACACAGCCCACGACAAAGCTTGATTAGAATGGAAAACTGTTAAGCTAGCAAAAACAAGACATAATTATGAGGAAAGAGGAAATGTAAGACTAATGAATTTTAGTGTTCAAAGCAAGATAAAATTAATGTTATTATTAGTTTTTGTGGAGCCAGCATGTAGTCATTTAGAAGTCTACAAAGGGCAAGATGAAAATTATAACAGAGCATTCTTTAGCAATTTCTTTCCTTTTTTTTCTCATGAGCAAGGTTGAAATAGATTTAGATGTCAAGTCTACGCATTCTTCTATGCCACTCCTAGGCCCATTTTCAAAAAAATCAACAAATCCAAAAGCCAAAAGCAAAAGACTTGTTTGAACACTGAATACCTCACAATTCTGTATTTCTCAACATTCCACTTAAGACTTTAATACAAGCAATGCACTCTTTACTTAACTGCTCAACAATGTTTTATCTACATATGATTTCTTTTGTAACTAGATACTATGACCTTTTGATGTAGATATCCTTGGATCCTTCACCATCTCAACAGACTCTTTCAGAATACAACTAAATGTTAGTTTCCCTTAAGGGGTATGGAAGTTCTTTTTCTGCCAACGGCCATTTGGATATTTATGATGTCATGCAGGGGTCATGCAAAATTATCAACTTTAAAATTAGCCTGCCATTGATTTATTGAATTTCTAGTCCTTCCTGCACTTGCCTTGGCCTGACCAGACCAAATTATTTCGCGGGCCTTATATGATCCAGGGACCAGATGTTCCCTATCCCTGGTAAGGTTTAAAAACTCTTTAAAGCTACTCTACACTGTTGAAAAGTCAGAACACCTTTCCTGCCGTTAAATGAGCTTTTCTGAAATGTATATTTTGAGGTTCCAATCTGCATCTTATTTAATGCATACAAACTCAGACAAAATAAATCTTAGAAAAGAAATTATTTTAGTGGCTAGTACTGTGGCATAGCAGGTAATGCTTCCATCCACCCTCCCATATGGACGCCAGTTAGAGTGCTGGCTGGTCCACTTCCAATCCGGCTCCTTGCCAATATGCCTGGGAAAGCAGTGGAAGATGGCCCAAGTGCTTGGGCCCCAGCATCCACTTGGGAGACTCAAAAGAGCTACTGGATCTTTGCTTCGGATCAGCCCGGCCAGCCTTTGCAGCCATTTGGGGAGTGAACCAGCAGATGGAATATCTCTCCCTCTCCCTCACCTTTCCAATGAATAAATTATCTTTAAAAATAAAAGAAATGATTTTAACAGCAGTTCAAATACAAAACTTGTAGTTTAAAATATTGTCCTCCAGGGTCCTGTGCTGTGGCGCAGCGGGTTAAAGCCCTGGCCTGAGATGCCAGCATCCCATATGGGTACCGGTTCTAGTCCTGGCTGCTCCACTTCTGATCCAGCTCTCTGCTGTGGCCTGAAAAAGCAGTAGAAGATGGCCCAAGTCCTGGGGCCCCTGCACCCGTGTGGGAGATCTCGAAGAAGCTCCTGGCTCCTGGCTTCGGATCGGCGCAGTTCCGGCCATTGCAGCCAGCTGAGGAGTGAACAAGCGGATGGAAGACCTCTCTCTCTGTCTCTACCTCTCTCTGTAATTCTCTTTCAAATAAATAAAATAAATTTTTAAACAAATGTTGTCCTCTAAAGCTACAAGTAAATCAATGCTTCAAAATTGTTTTGCTCAGAATAAAATTTCCTAGAGTAAAAATAATCTTGAACTGTTAAACAAAGCTAAACAGGTTTATTTATCTCCAGATTTCCCAGAACCATCAGTATACAAATAGCTTTTGTTAATACCTCAAAGGCAGAAATAACCTATATTTTTTTTCTAAACTTATTTGAGGACAGAATGTTTCTTTTCCCTAGAATTAACCAGAATGGTAGTCTCAGTGTTTCTTGTATAGTTTAAGCCAAACTGAAGTAAATATATTGTTCTTTTATAAACATATTCTGAGAATATGGAAACATTTACTTAACTAATTCTTGATGAAACCAGCAGGAAATTAAAAATGATTCAAAGAGTATTCAACAGACTGAAACCATATAGTTACAGAAAGAAAGGATGCTAGAACAAGATTGCTAAGCTAGATACAAGATCTGTTCATATCTTAAAGGGCAAAATGATCATGTCCTTCAATATTATTCTATGGGAAAATAGTTATTGCCTCTCTACTGGACAAAATTTTATAAGATCACATAAAACATCTCAGATCCTGACCACTTATCAATAGTAATTATTCAAACAAAAATGTATTCCCCTAGAAAATTAAGTAACATTTGAGCAGGTCTTTTACACAATGGTTTATTATGACATTAAATGGCCATGACTTGTCTTCTTGCCTTATTTCCTAGTTCTAAAGTTTAACAAGCTCATATGTGTCATAATTACTCATTCAATTACTTAATAAACGTTTACTAGGTTCTTATTAAGTGTCAGGCTTGTGCTGGGGGCTAGAGAGATGACAATGAACAGGAAAAACGTTCATCCCTCTAGAGGCTTACAGGCTAATGAAGGGGTAAGGACATGTCAGCATGAAATTGCAAAGCGGTTTGATGTGTGTTCAAATAAAGTGACTATGGGGTGTTGAGCAGATACAGAAGAGATATCCCTCCTGTAAAGGGTGATCACCTAAATGGTAAAAAGGAGGGATAAGAGAGTGAGGAAGGCTTGAAATGTAGGGGTAAAAAGTCCACTTGCAGGAGAATTACAGGAGTTAAAACAGCAATTTTTGCAGCATGATTGTGACAACAACCTTTTCCTGAAAAGGCCACAAAGCATTCAAAAGAGACACCTTCTGAGACCTGCCTCAGGAGTGTCTGGACAGAGGCATTAATCTTATCCATCAGGTCAATTTGACTTGGATGATGTACACATAAGGTCTATTTCCTCTTAGCCACTAGAGCAACCTTACACAAGCCTTTCTTCTTTATCTATACATTCCTTATCTACTCCCAGAAATATCCTACTTACAACAAGTGAGCAGTCTTTTCAGCATATCTTGTCTCTAAAAACTATTAGTAACCAATCATTTTCTAAAGCAGTAATCTCCAATCTGCAAAAAAATCGTCCCATTTACCTAAAACCCACCTTTTAGGTCCAAACAATGTATATCCACTGTGTAATAATAGATGAAAATTTATTGTTATTAAATACATAAATTCAGATTAGTCTTTGGAACACTTCCAAAGACCCATTAAAAGTTATTGGGCTTGTGTTTCCCTGGCCTAGTTCACTCATATTCTGCCCTGAATGAACCTGAAATTAACCTTTGTACATTGTTTATTTTCTTCGACAATTGGTACATACATTGTTTTGACTGAGGGATTGTGAATTAGATGAGTGTTGTGGAGAAATATAATGAGATAATGTAGAGCTCAATTCATGGAGAATCTCTTTTTTAAAAAATAGTATTTATTTGAGAAGCAGAGTTACAGAGAGAGGAGAGAGAAAGAGAGAGGGAGGGAAGGAGGGAGGGAGGGAGGGAAAAATGTATTGAGAGTTAGGGTTGAAATTCAACATTAAAAGAGCATCACAAAGGGCGAACCACCCTACCAGAAAATTACAAAGACAGTGGAGAGACATGTGGAAAACAAGAATGGTGGAATATTCCAGAAACCAAGGGATAAGAGGTTTTCCAAGAAGAGAGACTGAACAATAATACTACAAAGTAGGAAGATGAGGCCTGAAGTAACTTGGGCCTGAACAAATCAATTTCAGTTGAAGGACTGCCAGATAATCTGAGGTTGGGACAGCTATGGGAGGTAAGGAAGTGAATATAATGAATATAGAAACCTTTCAAGAAGTTTAGCTTTTAAGGGTGGAAATTACCATGTTTCATAGGGCACATGAACTAAAAGAAGACTGTCCTATTTATTAGTAAGCTAAATACTCAACCCAAATGCCTGAAACTAAGGACAAAAGTTAAAAGATCCAGGAATTCGTATTTAAGCCATTTATCTTGACGATCAGTTGGAGGAAATATTTTATCCTCAAAGGTATTGCTGTAGCAGTTATATTTTACAATTCGCAGGATGGAAATTACAAGAACTCATTCAAATTAATGAATTTCTGCTCAAATGGTTCTGGAGATGTGGTTAAAAACATAGAATTTATAGTCTAAAAATACTGTGATCTATTCCCAGCATGTCAGCATAACATGTGTGTGACATTCAACAAAAACATTTAACCTCTTAAAGTCTCAATTTTCTTATCTGTAAATCAACATAGTAAAAAGGCTGTTTGATAGAATCATTAAGAATCAATGAAGGGGGCAAGCATTTGGCTTTGTAGTTAATCACTGCTTACAACACTCTCATCCAATATCTTAGTGCGTCAATTCAAGTCCTGTCTGCTTCCGATTCCAGATTCCAACTATCATGCACTCTGGGAGGCAGTAGGTGATGCCCCAAGAACTTGGGTCCCTGCTACTCAGGTGGAACACTAGGATGGAAGTCAAGACTCTGATTTTGCCCAGATCCAGTTGATGAAGGCATTTGGGGAGTTAACCAACAGATTGACCCCTCTGTCTCTGTTTCTGTCTCTGTCTCTCTGTCTCTCTCTCCCTCCCTCCCTCCCTCTCTCCCTCCCCTCCTCCCTCCCTTGCCTCTCCCTCTGTCTCTCTCTTTATCTCCTCCTGCCTTTCAAATAAATAAAATCTTTAAAAGAATAAATGAAATAATGAACTTACTGCTTTAGTGTATTTGCCAAGCTTCAGACCACATGAAAATCACCTGGAAATCTCCTTACAGTGCCACCCTCAGAATTCATGCTTCAGAAGGTATACCATGGAGAGAATTTACATTCCTAACATCCTTCCAGATGATATTTCTGGGTTGAATCATACATCGAGAACCACAGCTTTAACACCTTGGCAGTCAGATAATACAAACCCAGTCAATGTAAACATAAGCATCCTTTTGATGGGGACAGCCCTAGACTGCTCACAGCAACACGGTCTACTAGGTTCATGAGGACAGTCAGCTGGATTCCTGCCTCAATACTCTTTCCTCCTCCTATCAGCACAATGTTCTCACTCCTCCACCTCCTTGCTCAATTATATGGCTCTTGAATTTTTCCTTCATTTCAGTAAACTGACTACAATACTCATTTACACATTAGTACTCTTTTCTGCCATATTTGCTCTGATTTAATTAGTGCTTAAAGAGGTTTTAGGGCAAAGTGTCCCTTTTACAGCATCTTGGAATGGACCACTTTATCATTTCTAGCCCTTATTATGAAGTCTCTGACAATAGGTTTGTCTTTGAAGCATGTCCTCTATTGATGTGGGTATTGTTGTACTGATGAAATTTCTTCTTTTTCAGTCTGTTACTATAAAGTAAACTCATGGTCCATGGGGCCCATAAAACATCCACTAAAGGCTGAAAGCAACAGCAATTAATGTCGTATAAGTACATAGTGATCAAATTAGAGTTGACTTTTTCCTCAACTCAGCAACTTTCTAACAATAGTGCTCTAAGAAATGCTATATATAATTAAGACATGAATATTTTTCCAGATGAAACAGATACAAATCGTATGCTTTAGAAGCTTCTAAAACTGCAAAATTCAAAATCATATTATCATTTCAAAACACAAAAAATGGCTACCCTCTTTTTTTCTCTAATGCATATCAATCTAATTTAGAAAAGACTTGGTCAAAGCCACAACCACAAAGAGGCAATTGAAGTTAGATTAACTGTTTATCCAGTACAGGTGAAAAGCCTACTTTTTTGTTAAAATTTGATTCAAATAACCAAGAATCTTTGTTTTTCAGGAGCCTGAGATAGTCAGAGGGAAAATAGAAAATAAGTTACATTTTCTATGACAAGAGGTATTTCCACAGAGATTAAATATACTTAGTCAGAATGATGTATGGAGACTCTTACACATGCATAGGAAGCTATGTGAAATAAACATTCTTCACATTTCTGTAAGCAGGTAAAAAGGGAACAAACCCTGAACAATTCTAGCATCCTGAAGTTCCCTCAAGGTAACCTGTGTCATTATGGATAAGTATGGCCAGTTCTCAAACTTCAAATGGAATCATAAAGATTTGAATTTTTTATTTATTTACATTTTATTTGAAAGGCAGAGAGCAAGTGTGTGTGAGAGAGAGAGAAGGAGGGAGGGGGGAGGAAGGGAGGGGGAGGGGGAGAGAGAGAGAAATTATCTTCCATCCACTGGTTCAATCCCCAAATGTCTGCAAGGGCCAGACCGTAGTGGGCCAGGACTAAGTCAGGAGCCCTGAACTCAATCCAGGTTTCCCATGTTGGTCGCAGGGACCTAGGTTGTTGACCCATCATCTGCTGCCTTCCAGAGTAGGCATTAGTCAGAGAGGGAATCAGAAACACTCTGATATGGCATGTGGTATCTTGACAGCTGCACCAAATAACCACCCCTACAGTAAAGATTTTTAATCTTGTACTCAACATTATGTTTACGAAATTCATCCATGCAAGAAGCAAGTATCAGTTTTTTATTATTGTATATTATTCCATTGTGTGAACATACCATACACATTTTATTTACCAATTCCAATTTTTGGAGTGCTAGTTCAAGTTCTGACTATTCCTCTTGCAATCCATCTTCCTAGTAATGTGCCTGTGAGGCATGGGTTCCTGAAACCCACATGGTAGACCCAGATGGGGTTTCAGGCTCATGGTGTTGGCTTGGCCTAGCAGCTCTCTGTTGTGGACCTTTGAGAAGTGAACAAGGGGATGGGAGATACTTACTTTCACTTTCACTTTCTCTCTCACCTCCCTCCCTCCCTCCCCTTTAAAATAAACAAATCAATCTGTTTAAAAAACCCTTACAGGTTTTGTTATTATGTAAAACATTGCTGAGACAGGGAGGCAGTCAGAGGGAATAATTTGAGCCATCTTGGGGAGTTCCTGTTATCTCAAAACCTACAGGACATGGGTTTGGTTCCTCTTGCCTAGATCTGGTTCATACCTGTTTAGGGGGCAAGGCAGATCTAGATTGACCTAGAGCTCATTATACATTCATTGTGATACAGTAGTATGCTAAATGATATACCTACCAACCACCACCACTGGCAGCATCTGAACATATATGTAGAGAAAAGGAAGAGCAGCCAGATTCCATAAATTCCCATGTACTTCCCAGAAAAATTGAGCCTACATTCTGTGAAGTGTGTACTTTTACTTTCATTATAAAATGGTTACAGTTTGGTACTCGCTATTCTCCCCCTCTTGAATTCTTTCCCATGGTAACCTTGGTTATCAGGAAGTGCTGTCTGGTACCAGGACTATGAACAGTCTTGTACATGCTATTTTGGCAGATATGTGCACTAAGTTCTCTAGGATATGTAAGTCTTAGAGGAATCACCAGACCAAACGAAGTTATAAATTTTGCTTTATCAGTTATTGCCAAATATTATATTTATACCAGTAATATCTGATAATTCCAGATGATCCACATATTCTCGCCAACCCTTGGTATTGTCATATCTTAAACATTCTGATGACTGGATAGTGGTATTTCATGACTTTTTTCTTGCATTTCCTTGATTACTAATGAAGTTAGGCAGCCATGCATATTATTTTTGCCCATTTTTCAATGCCATCTTTTATAAAGTTCCTGTTGAACTATTATTCCCACTAACAAATGGATTTACTGTCTTTTTATTGAGATGTGGGAATTTACTTAATATTTTAGATCCAAATTCTTTACCAGATATGAGTACTGTCAAAGTTTTTGTCACCATCTATGGCTTTCCTTTTCACTGCTTATTGGTATATTCCAGCAGACACAATTCTTAATGTTAAAAAAGTTCAATTTATCAATGTTTTATTTGGTACTTAGTGCTTGTGAGATCTTAATGATAAAATCTTTGCTTAGCCAATATCTCATCTGTGGATGATTTTACTTATCACTGAAGACCAGGTGTAACCATGTACGTTCCAATGATCATGGACGCATTGTTACTTGACTATGTTCACTTAATCACTATCAGCAGAGACTACCAATTGTCTTTCATTCTTTATTCAGGGACTCTTATGCTACTGAGACTAAAGTTTCTCAGCTAAAATTATCTACATCGTATCTGCAGCTCTATCTATTGTGAGCCTTGGGAAAAACTGAACCTTCAAGATGGCACCTGAGTCACTAATTGAGCCTACAATTCCAATTGTAGACAAGCAGCCATTTGCTGACTAGAGGTTAAACAGAAACACTGTTAAACTCTGTTTTCCTGGTAAAAACCACTTTACAGCCTTTGTTTGGACATACTCCTGTTTCAACTGCTGAAATCAACAGCATCCACAAAGTCTCATTCTGCCGCATGGGCTTGACCAGTGAACAGTGACCTGCAGTCATTTTTGAGTATCAACCAATCAGGACTTAGTGTTTTCCCTCAAAAGGCACCCTGCATTTTTAGAGCAGACCAGAGTTGGAACCTGGGTGGGATTTCTGCCTTTAAAAGACAACCTCCTTTCCTCTGTTCCTTTGGAGTGCACTTTTCATATTATCTCCAAAGCTGGGCCTTGCCGGTTTACAACTTGCACCCTAAAATAAAGTGTATTGTTTGCCCTAAATTCTTCTCTAGTGAATTTTGTTGACATTATCTGCCAATTCATCTCCCAGTCCTCCAGTGATGCAGTGATATGTAAGCAGGACTTGATGGGTGTAGCTGACTACCAAGAAAGCTGGTTAGGGAGGGCTTACTAGCTAGTGAATAGTATTTTGCTAGGACTGGGGTCCATCTCATGACCATGACATAATGTTTCAATATACACACTTAGAATTGAAACATTTTATACGTATACTGCTTTTGAGAGATAGCAAATCACCATCCTGTTTAATCCACTGTTATTCAGGTTTCCTTAGCCAATACCCAGATTGGAGTTCCATCACATGGCTTGGGAGGGGAAAGAGCTGAAGTCCTGGTTTTCATTGTTCTCTTTATTAATGCACAGATGAGCATAAAGATTTTTCTACAGCCAAGCCCATGGGAAATGCTATAAATATTTTGTTTGTTTTTAAAGGTGTGATATAAAATAGGAATATCTTACAAAAGTATATTTTTGCTTGGTGGTTGGTGATGAAGGATAGGAATTTCAAAAATTTTACATATCTTTCATTCTATATAAGTATTTCCATACAAAGTAATAATTCAGAGTGTTCAATTCTCAAAAGAAGACATACAAGGATTGAAGATCACACATTTCTGCTAATGCTACCAAGCCAAGCCAACTTTTCAGTTAGCCCTTGAATACTATGTTTGAAAACATGTATAATACTGTTAAAACATTTATTTAATGAGAATTGTTAAAACATGGTAAGGTGAACTTTATTCAGGACCACTAATAAGCACATCAACCACTGCAACATGGTCTTGCTGAGGGGGAGAGATATTGAACCCAACTATGAATATAGCATGGGCAAGTGGGAATTCATAGACATGGAGTAGAATGAGGTCAATGGATAGAAAATTACTAAGAGCAAACCAAGGGGCAAGGGAAATTCTGGATACACTGGCCTAACAGGAATGTTGCTGAAACAGGCCATAGTGAACAGATATCACCCAGTACATGGTACAGGTTGAGCATCCTGTTTAGATATGGAGAATGGTCAGATGTTGAGCATGGGGATTCTTTCTTAAACTGCCATTGCAGAGTTATTTTACTAGAACTGGAGTTTACAAGGAGTGCATAGAGGGGCCTAGGTCTAGGAGAAGGTTCAGAAGCCTAATTACAGTATGGCCAAGCAAAGAAGAGTTCTCAGCACTCATATAGTTAATAAAGGTTACAGTGTACTCTTGTATTGTATTTAATAAAATTCCAGTCTCTTCAAAAGCAATGTATTACTTGAAAAAATCAATTCTTGGTGACACAAGGTTAGAAAACACTGGGTTAAACTAAGTTAAATGGGATTTTTTTTAACTATTGAAATTTTCAAGGCTTCAGATGTGCCTCTCCAAAGAAAGAAATAAAATTGCCACATTCTAACAATTTGTTTTTCATCCAACATCTTATGGGATTGATGTTCTTTAAAACTTTTGGAAATGCTGGTCTGGCCTCATCCATTATATAAATTATACATTTAAGAGGATGTTGATTCTAAATACTTTAACTTGCTATCAAGGCAGAAATTTTAAAACAAATTTTCTCTTGTTATGTTATTCTCTTTTAAATCCAAGAAAAAAAAAAAACCCTGTTAAGTTGAAAGCTACTTTGCTTGGGGACACTTACAAAGATATATACACACTCAGTAGAAACTTGACTAGCATTACATTTGGAAGTGAATATATCTTTTAGCTTTTTATATACAAAGCACAGCATGCAGATTTCAAGTCGTGAAATGAATCTTTTAGCATTCAAAGTGGTAAGCTTTATAGAAGGCTGCCTCAACCAGTTATACTGCATGAGTAACCTGTAGTATACTTCTAGGTTAATACAGGATGGTAGTGATATTTTAGCCATAATCAATTGATTAGCGTGTGTTGAGTCTCTGATACTCTTCCAGATGCCTTAATCTGGGTGCTGTTTTTGCAGTGGTTAGGACAAAGGAGAGGTAGTACCAAGATCCAGACACTGCAGAATAGATGCAGGTCTCTATAATGCAGTTTTGTAATGGTTTACTACAAATCAAAGGTGACTGACACCACTTTGTTCCCAGAAATCCTTCCATGGTTGGATGATAGCTGTAAATCCACTCTTATATTCTTTCCAGGGAAATCTTTAGAATGGATCACATATTTACCCCTAGCTAAGGGTCAACCAAATTGGAATAGAATTGTAGCTACAGATCTAAATCTTTAATCTCTTCAGAATTGCAGGTGTTCCTTTATTTTAAAACTCTTTATTCTCTCCCTCTTTAATACAAAGTTCTTAATTCATCTGGCAAAGCTTAGTTAACATAAATATGTAAGAAACATCACCCACTGAGCCTATGCCTCTTTTCCACATAAAGATGATGTTTCAGATAGCAAATATACATATGGATCTCTAAGCACCTGGAGAAGACAAATTACTAAAGGTTTTTTTTGTTGGCCATATGAATTAAGAAAATATGCATGTCCAGTATTGACTAAAGGGTTTCTTTTTTCTTAAAAGTTGACTGTATTCCAGAAACAGAAAAATCTTTCCTTTAATAAGTGCAAATTAAAATTCAAGAGCTCTGGATTCAGAAGTCTGCTTTCCTTGAAAAATAATCACTTTTGGCAACAGGATTCAAATAACACAACAGAAGGAATTGAACTGATATTGAATAATCTGAATTCCTGATCCAACCTTTACTCTTGAAAATATATATTTATTTCAGATTACTTTGTATATTGAACTATCATCTATGCGTGCATATGTATATAGCAATTGCATAAATGGACAAGTTTTGTTTCTTACTGGAAGCCAAGGAGCCTCTTTTATAATTTTCATAAAAGTAGCAACTTTGTTCTCTAATTTACATTAAGCTTTAGAATCCTACATATAAAGCCTTAATGTGCCAATATACTTGCAATCATCAATAAACATATGACATATCTACACTAACAAGCAGATTGGGAATTATGGCCTCATTCCACCATCTGTGCCATGCAGACTTGAGCTTTAGAACACTCATTTGAAGCAGAAAGTTCATATATGCACATAAGAGGACATTACGCATCAAGTTCTTCCAACCTTCTATCTAGAATCCTACTTAGTAGAATAACTATATTTAAACTGTTTCACTTCTCGTTAAACATTTAAGTGTATACATTAGTAAAAATAATTAATATTGACCTTCAAATAATTTGAGCCAAAAAAAATTAGTACTTTAGTTTTAGAATAGGAATCAAATTATATTAAAGCCAACATTAGAGAAATAAATGACTTCTGACCACAGAGATTCTACGAAATCTGCAATAATACAGAAAACAAAATTTCAAGGAGCAGAAAATGTCATCATGGCAGTCACAAAGCTTATACAAATTTGAAGATGATTTTAAATAGGACCTACCTAAAACAAAGCTAACAAGGGAACTAGAAACGTTTACCAAATCCCTGAAAATGTGAATTACTGGGCACAGAAAGTAGAAGAGATATTTAGAACTTTTTTTAGATTAAAGGCAAAGAGCTGGTTATGAAAAACCTAATACTGGTAGAATAGATCCTTGGAGAAGATGACTTGTTGAATTCCTTGCGTTTCCCGCTGATTTGTAAAACAAATTTCTGATGACAAATGATTAAAATTATTACCATAGTCCTTCTGACTAACTTCTAAGTTACAGTAGAATTCTAGATGCCTCCAAGCCAGTGGTTTGCCCTTGCTACACTTTAGAATGAGCTGGCGAGTTTTAAAATAATATCCACACCCATATCCCACTGAATACCCATTGACTCAATGTGTATGCTAGGGCTTAGGCATATGGTCGAAAATTACAGTCCTGTCTACTACAGTATATACATATGCACACCCTCAAGTTCACATTTTCAACTTCATGTACTTATAATTGTTCCTTCTACCTTCCTGAACTCATATGGAAAAGCAGAGTGCATATTTCTTATTTTTACTGAGTACATTTTAATCAAATAATATTATGAAGATAAAGCATAAGAAAATAAACTTCCAAACTTTTGTTTTTTCTAAGAATATTATAATGAGAATATGCAGAATTAATCACTGTATATACATAGGATATTTCAGAAAGTTCATAGGAAATGGAATTAAGTTCATTTTGGTGCAAAAACTTTTGAAATCCTTGCAGTTATCTTAGTATACATTTTTCATGAATGGAAGAAACTTTGTGTGTGTGTGTGTGTGTGTGTGTAAATGATCAATGTATTTACCAAGTTCAAGCTTGTTTCAATGTGATGTATTTAGTTAGAATTTAGTGTGAAAAAATCTGTCAGTTGGAGCAGGCAATTGGAGTATTAGTTAAGACACTGCGTAAGACAGCCAGATCCCATATCAAAGCGCCCAAGTTTGAGTTCAATTCAAGGTCCCTGCTATTGTGTACTTCAGGGATCAGCAGGTGATGATTAAACTTCCTGATCATGATGTCCACATGGTAGGCCTAAATAGAGTGCCTGGCTCCTAGCTTCAGCCTTGCAGAGCCCTGGCTGTTGCAGGCCTTTAGGGTGTGAACCAGCAGATAGATCTCCCTCTGTCTTTCTGCCTTTGAAAGAAACCCTAATTTTGGCATAGCAGTGGTAATATAATATATTCATTATTAATATAACATTATCCTTATAATGATTTTATTTTACATTTCATACATAAGATGCAATAATTGCTAATAAATTACAAACCAAGGGTACTTTGTAGTAAAAATGCTATCCTTTAATGGTTAAAAAAAGAAAAAAGAGGCCAGCGCCGCAGCTCACTAAACTAATCCTTTGCCTTGCGGAGCCAGCACCCCAGGTTCTAGTCCCGGTCGGCGTGCTAGATTCTGTCCTGGTTGTTCTTCTTCCAGTCCAACTCTCTGCTGTGGCCCAGGAAGGCAGTGGAGGATGGCCCAAGTCTCTCTCACTGCCTAACTCTGCCGGTCAAAAAAAAAAAAAAAACACTTTTCTCCCTGCAATTTTATAAAAGGAAAGGTATATGAAAATTGTCTCACCATGAAATCCTTCCTTTGTCACTTCTTTTATTTTTTTTTCAGTACAAACTCTTGAAATATGAATAACAGTATGTAACTAGACTCTTTCAACTGACACTTTTTAAACTCCAGATTGTCAAGGACTCAGTGAAATCATATCACTACCCAAAATATTTGATTGAAATATATATAAACAGAATTATACTAAACAATGTTCATTATTTAGTTCATTTATTTAAAATGCATTGAATTGCCAACCACCATGGAGTAGGAATGGAAAGTCTAATCAGCAAAGGTCTTTCCTCCTCAGGAGCTCACAGCTTTCCAGATGATACTGGCTTATACACAAATAATTACATTCAGATGGGAGAAGTGCTAACATGTAGCAGAGCAGGCAAGAATTTTTTTCCTGCTGGTGGTCAGAGAAGGTCTTAGAAAAGAGGTGTTAGGGTACATTGAAGATTACCTACACTTGGCAGCTTCCATTCAGTTTGTAGAAAATATAATTATGATGTTGTGTATACAACATTTCAAAAAAATTACAGTCAATCACAATAGTTTACGATCTTAATATAGAAGTAATGTATTATGGTCAAATGTGATCACAAATATTTTCACTGACAATACCCAGCACTCTCAAATGTTTAATATAGATAGATAGCATAATTAGCTCATAAAATAAGAAATCTTTTACTGCTACTATATTTCACTTTCAAATATAGATTTCTTTTAATGAGACAGGAGCAACTATCAATTTGATTCAATAAAGGAAAACTGAGTGTAACTTACAGAAATTTATATGTAATTATTAGCATATGAGGCACTTCAAGGTACAGAAAGGACTCTGCATCACTTAGGACATTAAGATGGAAATACAAAATGTATGTGCTGCCCACTGGCACCACAGATTATGAGCTGCTCTCACAATTGGCTTTTCATCGCATAAAGAATACCCATTATATGCTTGGGATTGCTATGCCAGCAGACTCTGGAAGCCCATTGTTTTTAACATTATTTCTTGCCAAGCATTTCAGTTATGTTTTCATTGGCTACATAAAATGCCAGGATTCTTTTAAGTGAAAGAGGTAGCCATCCACATCTTAAAATCTGATGAATGTTATATTACAGAGCCTACGTACGAGTCTACGATGGTAATGGTAATGCTATCTCCTACGACTTGGCCTGAAATTCTTTAGAGTTACAACTCTGTGTTGGACAATACAATTAGAGGATTTGTCTCTAAAATCAAAACTAAATGCAAATGGACAACACTACATGGGTAAGCAGGAAGCATTTCTTATTCTCCTCTAAGAGAATGCTGACATGAATTCAAAAATTAAAGTAGATTTCACTTTACGAGGGCTTATGTAGACAAAGAAATAAAAAATACAGTTAACAACAAGTTTTGGAGGCAGGATGGAGGCATAAAAAGGTTGCTAAGTATTAGATAAAGGTGGAACAATGTCTAGGGAAAGAGAGTATAGGCAGATCTTAAGAAGTCAGAGTACCAAAAGTACTAACAAAGTAAGGTAGGACTCAGCTCCGGGATTTCCAAATGGTTCTTAGCAAATAAGCATACTGAAAGCATTGTGAAGGGTGGATGAAGCCACTGAAAACATAACTGTTGCTAAAGTTCTCCCAGATTGTCTCTATGGGCATTTTGTATAAGAAGTACATGTGAGGAGGCATGTTTTATGCCTTGCCTTTGTACTTTTGGAATATGCGTAAATTTATCCAAGTTTTAATGGGATTAACACCAATAATTATGTTGCCATTATGCTCTGCTTTTTCTCAATGGCAGCAAACCAGATTAGGGGTACCCTAAAGAACGAAATGTAAAAACAAAGAATCCCACGTACACCAATCAGAAAGACTGATACTACAACTCATGAAATTTCACAGAATTATATTCATACAATGAAGAAATTATTCTCAAGGAATACTTAGAGAGCTATTCAAAGACCATCAAAATCCCACAAGGACCTTTCTCATCCTGAAACCACTTTAGCAGACAGAGAACATGTGTGGATCAGAGACACAAAACAATGAAATAAGCAATTCCTGTTCATTATGTGTCTGCACTGAGGGTTTTGCCGAGTGTATATGGATAACAACCATAACCACTTGAGCCTATGTAAATGCAGGCTTCTGTGCATAAGAAATATGAAATATTAAGAATAAAACAAAGGAAAGAGAGAGAGAGAGAGAATCTTCCATCTGCTGGTTCATTTTAAAGTGGTCACAGCAGCTAGGTCTGGGCCAGGCTGAAGCCAAGAGCCAGGAATTCCAACCTGGTCTTCCACATGGATGGCAGGGGCCCAAGCACTTAGGCCATCTTCCACTGCCTTTCCAGGTGCATTAGCAGAAATGTTAGGTTGGAGGTATAGTAGCCAGGACTGGATCCAGCACTTAGATATGGGATGCTGACATCACAAGCAGTGGCTTAACCTGTTGCACCACAGCACCAGCTATATTAATTCTTTAGTGAGCTGAACTGTTTATGTTTCATCCCATAATACTGATTTTGAGCATTATAAGTAACTGTGATTTTTTGTGGTTATAAGATGTCGAATAAACAATCACAGTGTCATCAAGCATATCTAGTGCCTAAAATTTCCTCAGGTACTGCTAGAGGAAAAAATTAGCATGTCAATAGATAACCGACCACTACAATTGCAACAAAGAATCCATAATCTGCAGTGATAATGAAGAGGACCTCACAGAATTGTGTTTCTCAAAAGAAGACCTTAGGAATACCTATTTTATAAGAATTTAATAACAGGCACATGAAAAAATGTTCAAGGTCATTAGCAATCAGGGAAATGCAAATCAAAACCACAATGAGGTTTCACCTCACCCCGGTTAGAATGGCTCACATGCAGAAATCTACCAACAACAGATGCTGGCGAGGATGTGGGGAAAAAAGGGACACTAACCCACTGTTGGTGGGAATGCAAACTGGTCAAGCCACTATGGAAGTCAGTCTGGAGATTCCTCAGAAACCTGAAGATAACCCTACCGTCCGACCCAGCCATCCCACTCCTTGGAATTTACCCAAAGGAATTTAAATTGGCAAACAAAAAAGAGGTCTGCACCCTAATGTTTATTGCAGCTCAATTCACAATAGCTAAGACCTGGAACCAACCTAAATGCCCATCAACGATAGACTGGATAAAGAAATTATGGGATATGTACTCTTTAGAATACTATACCGCAGTAAGAAACAACGAAATCCAGTCATTTGCAACAAAATGGAGGAATCTGGAACACATCATGCTGAGTGAAATAAGCCAGTCCCAAAGGGACAAATACCATATGTTCTCCCTGATCGGTGACGACTGACTGAACACCAAGAGGGAAACCTGTTGGAGTGAGGTGGACACTATGGGAAATGGTGGCTTGATCAGCATAGCCCTGACTGTTAATGAACAACTAAATACATTATCCCTCTTAGTAGTTTTTTTTATCTGTTCTACTTAATATGACTGGTTTAGATCTGTAATTGATGCACAGTTATTCTTAAGTGTTGAAAATTAACTGAAATGTGATCCCTGTTGAACATGGTGGTGGGAATGGGAGAGGGAAGAGATGTATAATTTGGGACATGCTCAGGCTGACTTGCCCCAAGTGGTGGAGTTGGAAGCATACCAGGGGATTCCAATTCAATCCCATCGAGGTGGCATGTACCAATGCCATCTCACTGTTCCAGGTGATCAGTTTCAGTTCACAGTTGGTCATGGTGAAGGAACTGGGAGTCAAAGGGAGCACATAGACAAGTCTAGTACCTGCTAACGCTAACTGATGGAGTAAATAAAGGGGAGAGTGATCCAACATGGGAAGTGAGATACTCAGCAGACTCATAGAATGGCAGATGTCCTAAATAGCACTCTGGCCTCAGAATCAGCCCTAAAGGCATTCGGAGCTGGCTGAAAAGCTCATGAGAGTATTTCAGGCATGGAAAGCCAAGACACTCTGGCAAAAGATCTCTGCGAGTGAGATCCCAGTGGAAAGAACAGGCCATCAAAGAAGGAGGTACCTTTCTCTGAAGGGAGGAGAGAACCTCCACTTTGACTATGAGCTTGTCTAAAGAAGATAAGAATCGGAGAACTCAGAGGGCTTCCATAGCCTTGGAAACTCATGACTGGAGCATAGGGAGATTACTGATGCCATAGACAGGAGTGTCAATTGGTAAAGTCAACAACAGGAGTCACTGTGCACTTACTCCTCATGTAGGATCTCTATCCTTAATGTGCTGTACATTGAGATTTAATGCTATAACGAGTACTCAAACAATATATTTCACTTTGTGTTTCTATGGGGGTGCAAACTGTTGAAATCCTTACTTAATGCATACTAAACTGATCCGCTGTAAAAAAAAAAAAAAGAAAAAAAAAGAAATTATCAATTCCCAACTTGACTCTCACTGGGATTAAACATGACAATAGGTCTGCTCTGATTTCATCATCATTTTAAAAAATCATCTATTATTTTTCACTTTATGTTTCTGTGTGGGAGCAAACTGTTGAAATCCATACTTAATGTATACTAAGCTGATCTTCTGTATATTAAGATAATCGAAAATGAATCTTGATGTGAATGGAAGGGGAGAGGGAGTGGGAAAGGGGAGGGTTGAGGGTGGGAGGGACGGTATGGGGGGAAAGCCATTGTAATCCATAAGTCGTACTTTGGAAATTTATATGCATTAAATAAAAGTTTAAAAAAAAAAAAAAAGTAAGGAGTACAAGGGACTACAAGAAATGTAATGAAAAAATATATTTATTTTTGTGCAGAAAAAAAAAAAAAAAGAATTTAATGAAAGAATATCCTCTAGGATGGGGCTATGAAATAAGAATTTTTAAAAAAAATCCTAAGGACTTATTCTGTAATCTAGAGTTTGAGAAGGACTGCCTTATACATGGCAAGGCCAAGGTAGCGATTAATTGACCTGGAATAAAGGAAAATGCATATATAAGCAATGTATAGCAATTAGCAACAACATTTTAATTAACTTATATTTATTTATATGCATATATGTGCACCAGTTATTCATATATTTATATATATGTATCTCATTTTATGATACTCCAACAATGTTGATAAGACTCTAAACATGTTAGTTGGAAATTATGTGATATGAGAAAAGGTATAAGAAGGAACAAAAATGAGTAAGATACTATTCACTTGGATAGATTAAAACTGTTTAAAACAATTGGCAGGTTGTGCTAAGTATCATCTTCTTTATTGGAGTTTTTTCCCTAGAGGAGGGATTTCAAGTGTATAAAGGAATCTTGCCGTATTATACGTTCACTCCCTTTCAAATTATATGAATGTGCACCATACATACATATCTTTATTACTTTAAACCAGTAATGTTTTATTTTATTCAATAATAGTCTTAAAATTTAGGCTATCTTTGAAATCTCTGTGTATAGTTCTTTAAAGTACTATTATTTTATGGAAACTAATGAAAACATTGGTGCTAATTACCTTATACATTGCTTAGAAAAGTCAAGGTATTTGCAATTGAGAAGTTACTCATTATTATTAACTAACGTTTTTCTGTGGCTTCTAGTTTCTCATCTCCTACAATGAGATCACTGGGCTGGGTTTGGTTTATTGTGTTCTAATCTCAATTTCCACATTAAAAAAAAAAAAAAGAACAGTGATAAGAGGGGTACTTCACGGGTTAGGCCAAGAAGAAAAGTAGTTTCCCAGGGATGTTCACCTTGATTTTTAGCGCCTTTTAAATATATTGATTCCTCAATAAAATGACAAACTCTGGTAATTTACATATTATCCCTGGTGTCATTGTTTTGATTTTTCAAACAGAATCAGTGTACATAACAAGAACATGCTTTTCTTGTTTTCTGAATTCATTCAAGCAAAACATAATTCTAAAATGACCAATTACAGCCTAACACCTGCTGCTCTGAAGAAGACCTTGTCAGCATTAATCTAAATTGAAGCACAAAAACTTTCCTCAAATTTTGGGAAAATGAGCAATAAACAAAGCCCATTTCTTAGCAAGAAAACTCATAGGCAATTTATTCCAAGGTAGTCCACAGAATAATTAGGATTTAATAGAATTGGATTTTTCACCATCATTTGAGAAAAAAGTTCTGCTCTGAGCTAAGTATTATGGTTAAGGATTCCAAGAAAAACACTAAAATTCCTGGATCCCTTGCAGCCAATATTTACTTTAAATAAATCCATCCATAAAAGTCCTCTACTATGATATTATCTCTTCCTATTTTTCTTACAACACAAAAACTGTGCTCAAGCTGAAAGATAAACAAATTGAATAGAAGCATCATTTGAGCTCAAGCCATATTGACAATTTTGTGAATCTACATTGCCAGGAAATCTTGCTCAAAATTATGCAAGGATAATTACATCAACAGAATGGGGAGAAAATCTTGGTGTCATATCAAAAGGTTGGGGGAGGAATAGGTTGCTGGAAAAGCACTGCTAGCAGATTGCCTAGAAAGGATAATGAAGCCATTTTATCATGTTAAAATCCCATCTAAACACTGAAATAAACGATAATTCACTTACAAAGTAAACAGATGCATTACAGTCAGATTTTATTATGTGGTCACATGTACATGTGATTTGTGTGTATCTGTACACATGCCTATGTAGACATGTCTGAACCTTAACTCGCAATTATTTGATTGCTAAAAGAAAACGTTGCAGGTATGTTTTTCCCCCTGGCTTTCTCAACACTGACTACCAGGTCTTGGTACATCAAGAGAAGAGTTTTATCAAAGCAAAAAGTATGGATGTAATTCATAGGTTGATGCTTAATGGTGAATAAATATTAAATAATAATTACTGGATTACTGCAGTACTTCCTTATTAAATCAATGTAGTCATTCTATCTTAAACAACATAAAAATGAGAGGAAAAAATTATAAGGAGAGTAGTTTATTTTTATGTAATTAGAAAATCCTGTTTCCATGTCCTGGCTTTCAGATATCTATACTTATACCTAGAATTTTTTTCTCTGTACCCTTACTACAAGTTGCAGAGTAACGATGCACTTATGCTAGGATAATGAACATAGACACAGGAATGGAATGGTGAGAACAAAAGCCATTAAGAAGGAAAAATCCCCTTACTTTGAAAGAAGAAACCAAAGCATAGCAATCTCCTGAGCTATATCACAAGGATCTGTATGTCTATTCTGTCCTTGTCACAAATTCACTGCCCTCTATTACATAAAGAAGGAGCACAGAGGAAAAACTCATCATAATTGACACTACAATACTTGGATGTGAGTGTGACTTTCTTACTTACTAATTAAATGATCCTGAACAAGTTAGTTAATTAACTATTTCGTGTGTCAGTCTTCTTTTCTAGAAAATGGACATACAAGTTTCCAGAGCTAATTTGGGATTCAAATGTGATAGCAATTTACAAGAAGGAGGCTGGCACACTGTATGATATCACATCTACAAAGTACCTTGTCATCCACATGGTATTATTATTACATCACAGCATATAAATTCTAGAGTTATGAGACCTCAGTTGAATTTGGGGAAGAATATATTCATTTGAAGCTCAATCATTCTTATGTAAGCCTCTTCATATTATCTTACTTCAGTGACTGTACTTTTATCTTAGACTCTAATTATATATCCAGTTTTACTTACTCCATTAAATGAATTTAAAAAGGAGTCACACTAAACAGAGGTTCTCTAAATTTTTATGACACAAAGAGTTGCCATAGATACTCTTTTTTGCATCTTACCCTGGTACAGTCAAACTCAATTAACTATTCAAACTGGCAAAGCAACTTTTACATTTTTCATACAGATTCTAAGTGAAAAGGTTGTACTGATCTTTCAGTTAAGTTGTCTTTAAAAAATAGCTAATACATTGAAGCAAAGGCAGTATCACAATCACAAATTGTATTCAATACAATTTAGCAAGCAAAAATGGAGTCAGATAATTTAAAAACATGCTCATAGTGATTTTTCATTGCAGCAAAATTAACTGGATGAAACATCGAAGAAATTCCAAAGGCATGTGTTGGTTAAAAATTCCAGGCGTAGATCATTACATGGGGATTTGATCTAACCTCTCTGCTATGTACTCTGAGATGTCCAAAAGAATTCCTGAGAAATTTGGAATGTTTATCATACATTCAAAATGTCAAGATCTTCTCAAAGTCACTTCTGAATCAACTGGAAAATGTGCTATTGGTTTGGACAATGGTGGAATATAGTTATAGGACAAGTTCAAAGGTCATAAGGTTTGCAAGGGTGACATGTCAGAGCTAGAGAGCCAGGCTGTGGAGCTCCACTGGTAGCATTTTATCAGTGTCAACCAGAATATGAGAAGATGATACTAACTCTCAACCTAAGGAAAAAAGGATCTAATCAAGCTCACACACCAACTTTTATGTTACACAGTTATTTATTACTATAGTTGTTTCTTTTTAAATTTTGCAGCATAATTTCTAACAAACCACTTGGTGTACTTACCTGGATTTTAGTATTTACTGACTTAAGCTACTTTTTAATTTTCTGCATAATAATTAATCTGCCACTTTGTGTTCAGTTATCCCTATTTGGCCAGAAAATGTTAGAGCAAAAGGTGTTCAATTTAAAATTTTCTTTTCTATGGCCTTTATCATGTTGATTGTCAGAGATTTACAACAAAATCCTCTAACAATATTGCCTCAAGAAGAAAAAAAAATGTTTACCCTCAGTATGCCAGTTGTTCATTTTTGGTAGAATGTAGTTCAGTGTCACAACTCTAGGTAAGAATATGGTAAGAAACTTTGCAAAGGACATTTATAGCTGTAGAAATGTGATGTATTTATATAACAAATACACACTTATTTCTGGTATTAGTAATCGTTACTATTTACATAGTACCACAAGGGCAAAGGGATAGTCCTATTACAATCTACTAAGTTTAGAAGCTTAGCACACATTTTCTCTTAAAATATATGAAAAACTAGGCATTAGTTTCCCATTTTATATATAAGGAGGGTGAATAACAAAATGTTCGGCAGCTTCATTAAACACCACTGTTAATAAGTTTGTAGATAGAATTCAAATCTTAGCATCTCCAAACCTCAGGAATTATGCCAAGACATGAGTTACATCTTATACAGCCAAGGCTAACAATTAACAACAATTAATATTAAAAATTAAACACTAAGGTATTGCTCTAGCTTATTTAATATTTAACAAAATATTTTTTTCTATTTTTTATTTATTTGACGGAGTTAGACTGTGAGAGAGGGAGAGAGAGAGAGAGAGAGAGAGGTCTTCCTTCTGTTGGTTCACCCCCCAAATGGCTGCTATGGCCGGAACTGCGCCGATCTGAAGCCAGAAGCCAGGTGCTCCCTCCCGGTCTCCCATGTGGGTGCAGGGCCCAACCACTTGGGCCATCCTCCACTGCCTTCCCGGGCCACAGCAGAGAGCTGGACTGGAAGAGGGGCAACCGGGACAGAATCCGGTGCCCATATGGGATGTGGGCCCCACAGGTGGAGGATTAACCAAGGAAGCCATGGCATTGGCCCAACAAAAGTATTTTCAAAATAGTCTACATTTTATTATTACTTTTCACTTTTAAAAATATTTTTATTTATTTGAAAGGCAGAGAGACAAACAGAGAAATGTTTCTCATCTACCGGTTCACTCCTAAAAAACCTGGAACAGCCAGAACTGGGCCAGGCCAAAGTCAGGAACTAGAAACTCAATCCAATGTGATTCCCATGTGAGTGGCAGAGACTCAAGTCCTTGGGCCATCATCTGCCTCCACCAGGGTGCACAGTAGATGGAAGGTGGAATGGAGAGTGAAACCAGGACTGGAACTCAGGCACTATGATATGGGATGTGGAGATCCCAAGCAGTGTCTTAACCATGACCTCAAGTACCTGCCTCTTTTTATTTTCAACATCGTTTTTCCAGTGGTATTTATTCCCTTTGGTTCCTAACATTTTGGGGGATCTTTAATGCTTTGGTACTGATGAAAGCTGTAAACTCTCATGTTAGGAAACCATATATGATATTCATCTAGCACCTTGGGTGTAATCTCAAAGGTTCCCAAGAGTTCCAAAAGAAGCTGTATGATGACTAAGCTTCGTATTTTGCCAGGAACTAATCAGGTTTCTGGGACATAAGACTTTTCGATTTTAAAATGAAGTTCTGGACAAGCCAGGACAAGTTGGTCACCCTAAAATGTAACATTTATGTAACAGTTTAATAAATACTTTTTACCAGAAGCTAAGGCTTTTGGTTCTGATTATTATAAATGGGAACATAGAACAAAGCAAGAAATTGAAGGCTTTACTAGGTCAAAGCCTTGATATCTTATTTTAGCATAAAAATGAGCTTTTAGAATTCTAATGGAGTGCAAAGGGGGGTGATTTCATTTTTATCAGATGTAGGAAACTATTTTATTGTAGCTCATTGTTGCAGGAAAGGGGATCTTTATTGCTTTGTGCTTCATTAAGCTAAGATAGATTTTCAGAATTATTCAAAACGGTTTTAAACATGTGTGTGCTATTGACGTTTTAACTGAATATACCAGTGGAAGAAGTTGTTTGGTGGAAAATGGAGTATGGCCTAAAAAACATCACAACAACTTCATAAATTGATTATTTTCTCATGAAAAAACAATGACTTAATTATGTATTAGTGATGCAGTTTCTAAAGGCCTTACAATGGTATAATTCAGTATTTTATGACAATTATTTTCTAACTACAAATTTACAAGAGTGCTCAGTGCCACCTGTATTCATCATTTATTCTTCACAAAATACTTGTTTCTAAAAAGACAAGTTTCCACCTCTGTGCTCTAAAAAATATGGCAACATTTTTGTATCTCAAAACCTCACATTTCTAGTGTCATGACAAAATGTATTTTTATCCCAAATGGCAGGTAATACTAGAACAACTTAGTTTATGTGCTATTAATCAAGAATTCAGAACAATCTCATTTTGTAAATCCATACCATGAGAAACTGGCTAGAGACTGCCAAAACCGATTTCACTCTCCTTTCCAATCAGCTTTCCCTTCTCCGCCCTACTTGCTAATAAAGTCAGATGGGAGATCAGGATGAAGCTCCTGGATCCTGCCTTCAGCCTGGCCATTGTGACAATTTGGAAATTTGGAGAGTGAACCAGTGGATGGAAGATCTCTCTATCTATCTATCTATAACTCTGCCTTTCAAATAAATAAAGAGACTATCAAAATTCTAATGCCTAGATACAAATATCTTTCCCATAAACATCAGATCATTCAGAATTTTTAAAAAATTAACTTGAAAGTATGAATATTTAAGTGTTATTAAAAATACTTTTAAGTCAAAAAGTAATTAAAAGGTAGGAAATTTACTAATATAACTCAAGAAACAGCTGCTAACATATGTTCCCATATGTAACAGAAATTGTTAATTCATAGTTACAAATTGGGGTTCATAAAATGTAAAAGACTTGGTCTTTAATATAAGACTTCAAAGTTCACAAAAACTTTTAAAATTACTCATACACAAACTGCTAATTAATACTTAAAAACTAAAATACAAAGTGCTTCAGTAAGGTCAACCCAAGAAATTAAAATTCAGCTTGTTATAAAGTATAATTTTAAAAATATTTATATTACTAATACATTTATTTGCATATACATATATATTTTTGTTTGTATATATTTACTTATGTGTAAAATGTTTATATTTATATATAATTAGGGATCAAAAAGATGATTTTATTTGTCCAATTCATTTTAGCAGACTATATCATTTCAATTTTTCTATTTAAAGAATCAAGGAAGTGAAAGAAGACTATAAAAGTAGAATGCATCATTTTATTCTTTATTAAAGTAACGCAGAGGGATTTAAATCACTGGACTCTTAAGTTAGAGTTGTTGCCAAGAAACACAAGTGTTTATAAACTACTGCCTCTGGCCATACAAAAACCAGGAGATTCTGCCAGTTCTGCTGAACAGAGGAATCTTCTCAGGAATTCTCAACAGATTAGCATGCTAAACCAGGTTACTATTCCACAGGGTCTGGAGATCTGGGACTGGGTGAAAGATTTCAGAGGGTTCACGGGTAATTGCTAAACACTGCTGGCTATATTAAACTTATTATTTGAAATTTAAACATAGCAACTAAACTTGCTCTTAGTCTAAAAATTAAATGAAATTGCTAACATCGTGGGAGGATTTGAAAATTCATTGGTGGCATTAAGTAAATGCTTAACAATTTATATGTCAGGATACAATTCTGAGAACTCAAAATACATATTTGACCCCAGACGCACAGGCAATCAAAGCCAAAATAGACAAATGGGATTACATCAAGCTGAGAAGTTTCTGCACTGCAAAAGAAATACTCAGTAAAGTGAAGAGGCAACCAACAGAATGGGAGAAAATATTTGCCAAACTATGCAATGGATAAAGGGTTAACTTCCAGAATCTATAAAAAGCTCAAGAGAATCAACAACAACAAAACAAACAATAGAATTAAGAAATGGGCAAAGGACTGTAACAGGCATTTTTCAAGAGAGGAAATTCGAATGGCCAATAGACACTTGAGAAAATGCTCAGGATCACTAGCCATCAGGGAAATGCAAATCAAAACCATGATGAGGTTTCATCTCACTGCAGTTAGAATGGCTATCATACAGATATCAACAAGCAATAAATATTGCCGAGCATATGGGGAGAAAGATAGCCTAATCGACTGTTGGTGAGAATGGTGGGAATGTAAACTGGTCCAGCCATTGTGTAAGACAGTATGGAGATACCGCAGAAATCTCAATATAGAACTACCATATGACCCAGTCATCCCACTCCTGGAAATTTACCCAAATGAAAAGAAATCAGCATATGAAAGAATTATCTGTACCCCCATGTTCATTGTAGCACAATTCACAATGGGTAAGACATGGAATCAACTCAGATGCCCATAAACTGTTGATTAAGGAAATTATAGCATATATACACTATGGAGTACTACTCAGTTGTAAAAAAAATAAAGAATCCTGTCTTTTGCACCAAGATGGGCACAACTAGAAACGTTTATATTTATTGAAATTATGGAAATAAGCCAGTTTCAAAAAGACAGATACTATATATTTTCCCTGATCTGGGGTAACTAATACAGTACTCAGGATGTAATATGTAATATATTGGAGTGAAATGGACATTTTGAGATTTGATGATTGTTTATAGCCCTTTTCTGTTGAGGAACAGCATTTTCTTCATAACATCTGTAGAACCCTTTTATTTAGTGTAGGGTTAACCTTACAATCATTAAGTAAACTAAAAATAGATCTCTGTAAATATTAAGGTGGCAGGGAGAGTAGAGTAGGAAGTATCACTATGTTCCTAAATCTGTATATATGAAATACATGAAACTTGTATAAGTTAAATAAAATTTAAAAAATACATAAATGAGTGGATGGTTGTGGCTGCCACTTGAAAAAGTAGACTGCCTTCTTTCCCCAGGGATTTCTTGATACATATTTATATACTTTGTACACTGCTAGCTTTATTATATGAAACATCTGTTGTACCTGCAGTAATTCTGTGAAGTAGGACACCAAGTTTATTATGCACCAGCTTTACAATGAGGTGTAGGGATTTGAATCCTGCTTTTGCCATATAACTTTATGACCTTAAGCATATATTGTAGCCTCTAAGTAAGATAAGAGTCAAACAGATCACCAAATATGAAGGTGGATGGTTCAAAGCAATACTGGCCATGAAGGGCCTCATACTTGTTGCTACTCAATTCTTAACTGTTTGTTACATCCTGAAAACATAATAATAAACACCAGTGTAAAGGAGAATGCAATGTGACTTTTGGGGAAATAAATAAATTATGAATTAACAATCTTTGAGTCAACCTTGATGAAAAACCAAAACAGAAAAACTGTACAACACAGGAACACAGGAGTATTTGATGAAAAGCCCTAGAAAAAATCTTGTTGACCTAAGCATATTAAAAATTGAAATTAATGAGCTAATTATTATTCTTCTCAGCAAGATACAAAGTAGAGGCTAGAAAAAATTTACATTTTGCCTCTACAAAAGGACACTTTTAAAAAGAAAAGAAAAGAAAAGAAAAAGGACTCTTAGGAGAAAAACCAAGTAGGCCAAAGGGCTTACTCAAGTTAAAATTCACAGTAACTCTGTTTCATAAATTAACAAGAAGGAGCAAACAGTTTATAGTATTTCCAATCATGCAACTCTAAGATCCCTGATATATTTAAGTGCACAATGATAACAATTCCTAATAAAATCAAGCATGTGAGTACAAAGTTACTGTTTAATCATGTATTGATGTAAACTTTATGCACAAAACAAGACATGACCGACCACGGAGATTACAAACTGTGTTTATTAGAGGAAATAGATTTTTTGACTCATTCAAAAAGAAAAGGGATCTAAAGGAAATGGAATTTGTTGGTTAAAGTCACTGGCTGACAAGGCTGACAGGTCTTATCAAAATTCAGCCAAAACTAGATGCACGTCTCCATCCACATCCACCCCCTCCAACATCTATGCATATCAGTATTTGCCAAAATGGCTTATGTGCACTCACCCACAGCTATGAATATAGTCCATATAAGCTTCATATTATATTAAAGTATGGAGCATTGTATATTAAACTGTAAATACATATATATGACATGCTATACATATATAGCTTAATATGTAATTTCTCTAGTCATAAAGCCTTAATATTATGTTGTGCACACTTGAGAAAAGGTTTTTATAGGATAATTCTGAGCCCCCCCAAAAAGCTTAAATCTTTCAATCAATATACATATGACGTATGTATATGTGTATGTAAGTAAAAGATTGCAAATAGGGCCAGTGCTGTGGGCTGTGGTGCAGAGGGTAAAGCCACCACCTGCAGTGCCAGCATCCCATATGCACCTATTTGAGTCCTGGCTGCTCCACTTCTGATCCAGCTCTCTGCTATGGCTTGGGAAAGCAGTGGAAGATGGCCCAAATCCTTGGGCCCCTGTACCCATGTGAGAGACCTGGAAGAATCTCCTGGCTTTGGATGGGCACTGCTCGGGCCAGCCACTGCGGCCATCTGGGAGTAAACCAGGGGATGGAAGACCTCTCTCTCTGCCTTTGCCACTCTGTAATTCTTCCTTTCAACTACATAAGTAAATTTTAAAAAATAAGAGTGCACACACATGAATTGTAGTCAAGTCGCAAATGTAAAATTCAAAATGTAAGTATGATGATATTTTAAAAGTGAAGCAAATCTGACATGCATGCTATTTATTTTTCCTTCTATATTTACATATCTTTTGTTCTCTTCACTAATTTATCAAAATTTTTTAAAATATTTATTTATTTGAGAGGCAGAGTTACAGACAGAGAGTGAGACAGAGAGAAGTCTTCCATCTGCTGGTTCACTCCCCAAATGGCCTCAATGGCTGGGGCTGGGCCAATCCAAAACCATGAGCTTCTTCTGGGTCTCCCATGCAGGTGCAGGGGCCCAATCACTTGGGCCATTTTCCCTTGCTTTCCAGTGTCATTAGCAGGAAGCAGGATCGGAAGTGGAGCAGCCAGGACTCGAACTGGCACCCATATGGGATGCTGGCACCAGAGGCGAAGGCTTAACCTACTATTCACAACACCAGAACTGTTATCAATATATTTGAAAGCAATGATAGTTAACCAGGAGTATCTTTGATTCGAGGAAATATGGCTTGTGAATGGATTATAGGAGTGTTTGATCTGCTGAATTTATACATAAAAATTTCTATGTACCGAATGTCCACTGTGATTTTCCTAAGAAGTTCCACAGCTTTTATAAGATTCATGGGATATGCATGACTGAAAAAAAATTAAAAATGCATTAAGGTTCCTATGGTTTCTATACATAGTAAGTTCTGTTTTTTTCTACTCTCATCATTTGTAACTGGACAAATAATGTGTCTTAAAAGTTTATCCCACGGTTTTCTTCCCTCAACCACTAGTGCGGAGGAGTTGGTATAACTTATTTAGTATGGGTTGGAGACAGGAGTGAGCCGAATAGACAAAAAAGGGTGCAGGCTGCTTTAGAGAAATGAAGATGGTTGCTATCTTTTCTACATTGCAGATAAAATGCTATTCACAATAAACATGTTTTTTCCTACAGCTATAACTTTTTTTTTTTTTTTGCAGATTCTCTTCTGCTTCTATATGTATTCTTTTCCTGGTTAACTCTAACATTTTAGACAAACATTCTACAGGGAGACCTGTGATCCCAAATCAGAATTGAAGACATATATTAATTTTCCCACAATACATCTTCTCATTTAGAAAATATACCGAAGGTACGAATTACTTATTTATGTGTTTTGTATAGGATAAAGCCCAAGTAAAATAAATTCTTTTGTTTATCTATTGGTAGTGTCTGACCTATTCTTTGGAACATGATAGTGATTCATTTGTTAAATCTTTGTGAGTAATTCAATATATAAAGGAATATAGTATGAAGTGACCCCAAATGTAGTTGGCCACAGAAAAGCCATTAATATTTTCTAAAATAATGTTCCAGAGGCCACAATTAAGATAGTACCTCTCCAAAAGCGTTTTAGAAAGTGGTGTTTTCGTAGGCTGGCGCTGCGGCTTACTAGGCCAATCCTCCGCCTTGTAGCGCCGGCACACAGGGTTCTAGTCCTGGTCGGGGCGCCGGATTCTGTCTCCCAGGCCAGCTCTCTGCTGTGGCCAGGGAGTGCAGTGGAGGATGGCCCAAGTGCTTGGGCCCTGCACCCCATGGGAGACCAGGAGAAGCACCTGGCTCCTGCCATCGGATCAGTGCGGTGCGCTGGCTGCAGCATGCTGGCCGCAGCGCACTGGCCGCGGCGGCCATTGGAGGGTGAACCAACGGCAAAAGGAAGACTTTTCTCTCTGTCTCTCTCTCACTGTCCTCGCTGCCTGTCAAAAAAAAAAAAAGTGGTGTTTTGGGGACCAGCACTGTAGTGTAGTGGGCTAACCCTCTGCCTGTGGCACCAGCATCCCATACAGGTGCTGGTTCTAGTCCTGGCTGTACCTCTTGTGATTGGGGAGTGAACCAGCAGATAAAAGATCTCTCTCCCCATCTCTTCCTCTCTCTGTAACTCCACCTCTCAAATAAATAAACAAATCTTTAAAAAGATTTTAAAAATCTTTAAAAAAGTGCTTCAATATTTCCCTAGGTTTTGTTAACAGATTCTACTGTAAACTTATTAGAGAAAATAGATGGTGTCTGTGTATACAGAAGTCATAAGTGAAATTTTTTTTTTCACTAAGAGAAACTTAAAGAATTTTCTTTTCCTGAAGAATTTTCTCTTCTCTAAAAATCAAACTTTTAGAACTGATCTTATTTTCCATTTCCTTTGGCTTCCATGCATCCCAAAATAAAGTATGAAGCCAACTGTCCACCACTCTTAATCCACGCCATAGGCCCATTTTCCTGGGATTGATGTAAAGTACATGAGAGACTTCTCTGTTCCTTCTTCTGCTTCTTTCAGGACATTCCCAAAACTTCACTCAGAAGGCACCATTTGACACAAATACATATTCAAGTCACAGTTTGCCTATACTCCTTCAGCACCATCGTGTTGCTTCTATAGGCAAACACTTAGGACCTCTAACACGGCCTAAAATGCCCCGCAGGGACAGGTTCTTGCATACTTTCTCATCCTCTTGTAGCACTGCGATCGGTTTTCTTGTTAGATTTAATTACCCTGGCCTTCTCCTTCATTCCCACCATAGGAGCTTTGCTTAAGTTCGACATTGCAAGAGAATGGGCTTCCGTCATCCCCCTTAGTTAACTGCTATTCATCTTTCAGTTCCCAGCTCCAGAGCCCTTTCCTAGTAGGCACTCACCATGAGACCACAGTATATACAAGATGCCCTTGTGATATTGTCTTTAGAAGACATTTGTAAATTACTTTACAATGTTCATATTCACCTATTTCTCTAAGTGTGTGTCTTTGCTACTGGCAGTCAGTTGCATGAGAATGGGAACATGTTTTTATCATTTGTCTCTTTTTTCTTCCCATGACACTCAAGTCACTGGTACATTTATTTATTAGGTGTTCAATCAATATTTGAATGCATGAAAAGAAATACCAGACCTTAAATCTGCATACACATATGGCTCCATTCAAAGATATTTATACTTTTTGCCATTTTTATTGCATGTGTGATTATTAGAGGACATTTTAAAATCTCTTTCAAAGATAGTGGACAAAAACAGAAAAAAGTGATAAATACAATATTGAAATTCAACTGTTAAGAATGGGTCATTTGGATTTTACTTTTCTATAAGGTGTTTTTATTGAAATGATATAAAACAAGAGTAAATTAATCAGAATCAAACCATTATTTCATTTTGGTTATAGAAATGTGCAGATAATAACTAGGCCATTATAATCTAGGTCATTATCTTGGATAGTTTTCATATTTTAATATATAACCAAATATACATAGTTACATATCATGTATTTGTGTATATATTTTATGTATGGAGATTTACATATCCATGAACCACATAAATAATTTTTCAGTCAACAAAAAATGAATACCCAAGAGTGAAGATATCACCTAGACGTCATGCAATCTTTGCATCAGCACACCCTATGATGTGTAAGTTTTTATAAGTATACCTTATGATGTTTACACAATGACAAAATCCCCTAAGAACATATTTCTCAGATCATAGCCTCATAGTTAAGTGATGCATGACTGTATTTGAATAATAAAGCCCTAAGCATCTTACTAAAAAAATCAGTAAAATTTTAATATATTTTACGATAGATGTTAAACACTGTGTTGCTTTTTTATGAATGTTCTTAACATCAAAAATATTTAATCAACAAAAATTTGCCATGAGCTTATACACACCTTAAAAGAAATGTTTGCAGATTCTGAGTGCATGATGATGGGTTGCTTTCATGACAGAAGCATTGAAAATGTTTTAAATGTATTATCCTTAATGTAGCACAATATTCATATTCAGATTCAATTGCAATCTTAACTACCTTTTGCTCATAGAAAGATTGATCATTTGACCTTTTGTGTGTACCTAATCACTTATGGAAAACAGTCATCATCCTGTTCATTTCTTCTTTCACTCAACAACTTGTATGCTACTCTATGCCAGGCCCTATGTAAGATCTGGAAGATACTAATAAACACTCAGCTTCCGTCATCGATAAACTTACAGCTTTTTGAGAGAGATAAGGGAATACTTTAAGCATGATTTGACAAATCTCATGATGGAGGAGCAAAAGAAACAGAGAGGGGCCCTGAATTAGACTAGAAGAAATATCAAGGAATAGTCGGAGAGAGGAATTGGTGTCTGATACAGGGAAATATGTGATATTCGAAATATATACATTTATGAAATTTCACGTGGCAGAAGTCAAGGTCATTATGGGGGAAGTAAAATACATTTTAGGCTAATGAGGTAGCCTAGACTTTTAATAGAAAAATGATTTAAATGGGAAAATTAAATTTCATATTATCTTAATATAAAAACAAATTTCTTCTTTAGATCAAAAACGTAAATATTCAATATAAAAGTAATATATAAATATACATATGTTTACCTTTTGTTAAAGTATTTAAAACTTTGCTCTGGATGCACAGACATACACACATAAAAATGCATATTAAAAATGCACCCTTCATACACACACTAGGGGGCTTTAAAACATTCTGGAAAATGGAATTAGATAATGTGCAATCTCCATCCACATTTTGAAGCCCCCTCGTGTATTGAATATATAAACACTAATGCACATAACACACACATACACACACACTGCAAAGTTTTCAATATTTAAATAAAAGTAAATGATTAGCTAAGTTTCATATATACACACACATACACACACACAGAAAAGGGATACATTTGTTCATGTAAATCCTTTTTAAAATTTCATTACTTCTGCCAAATCAAGCAATAATCACCCTGGTGATGTGAGTACACACAAATGGTGAACAACATGTCAGCATTTATAGATTAGAATTTTATGAGAAGGCAGTTTCTCAGGTAAACAATTCACTTGACATATTAAAACAATCACTTTATGTGCCTTGTTACAGTTTTATCAGGCATGCAGAACATTTCTAGGGAAGCTAAAAGTAGACTATCAATATTAGCCACTGCTCAGATTGTGTTTACAGGAAGTCCACTAATTTCCATTCAATTTATATCAAGAACCAACAGTAGAAGTGCAATTAAATAGCAATCATTTTTGAGTTTGTGTTTCGTTGTCATTTTTAAAATTCATTCTTCTGTAGTGCAGGAACTTGTGAATTTGTGATTTGGGGGCTACCTTAAGAACCTCCACATCATCAAACTATCATAATTTAAATTTGTCTCATTTCAGAATACTTGTTTTCCCATCTTAAAGACCACATTTGATATGAATAGTGGCGTCAATTTTTTCCCTGAATACTTCCTAAGCCCTCTCAAAATGCATATGAATTACTAGAAATCAATCACAATTTAGTTATCAAATGTATTTACATTGTATCCAAACAATAAGACAGAGTAGGTAATGTAAATTTAATGTAAATCTAAAACTATTTTAATAATTCCAAATTTATGGGGCTCCCCAAGGAAGGCTAAATCAACATGATTTCTTCAGAATTTTTGAGATGCATAAAATAAACAGATGATTAAGGAAGGTCTCTGTGAATACATATTTTAATGTGTTATCTTGCTCTAGAGATTCTACAGAGGCAGGTCAACAAAAGCTATATTTCTCAATAATTCTTCTGCAGCATGATTGATTTTTCTTTTTAAATCTGCAAGTAAAAACATGTCTAGGAGACAGTGTGGCTCATTGTAAAGCATGCTATATCCTGGAGACCATATTTCCATAGGGAAGAGATGAACTGTCTGTACAACTAAGCATGCCAACTACACAACTACACAAACCACAAGCACACGGCTGTTCCCTTTGTGCTGTCTGAGCTGAGGGTATCTGGGAATACCAAACTTAAGAAGATTCAAAAGTAAATTGTCATGTCTGCAACTGTCAATATCCCGAGAATAAATAAGTAGAGGTGTTACCAACGAAGTGAAAATTACAGGAAATTAACTAGTTTGGTATCAGCACAATTCTGTTTGCAGTAAGAATCTCACAAATTGTAAACAGTAAGGACTGATCTCAAGAACCTTATAGGAACTGGCATTGTGGTGCAGTGGGTTAAGCTATGTTTGGGACTCCCATATCCCATGTATTAGTGACAGTTTCATTTCCAGCTACTCTACTCCTGAAGAAGCAAATGATGGCTCAAGTACTTGAGCTCCTGCCACCCATGTGAGAGACCTGGATGGATTTCCTAGTTTCTGGCTTCAGCCTAGCCCAGCCCCAGCTGTTGTGGACATTTGGGGAGTGAACCAGAGGCTGGAAAAACTGATCTGTGTGTGTGTGCGTGTGACTGTGATTCTGCCTTTGAAATAAAAAATAATCTTTAAAAAGACTCACCTATTAGTTGAAAAAATACCTCTATTTGAAATAAAAACTATCATAATTTTTGGATTCGTTTGATAAAGATCTTATTTATTGGAAAAGCAGAGTTACAGGAGGGAGAGACAGGGATCTACAATCTGCTGAATCACTCCCCAAACGGCCAAAACAGCCAGGGCTGGGCTAGGCTAAGGCCAGAGCTCTGGAGCTTCTTCTTGTCTCCCACATGGATGCAGGGGCCCAAGCACATAGGCCATCCTCGACAGCTTTCCCAGGCACATTAGCGGGATCTGGATAGGGAGTGTAGCAGCCAAGACACTAACCAGTGCCCATATGGGATGCCTGCATCACAGATGGTGGTTTAACCTGCTACACCATAATGCTACCTCCAATTTTTAGATTCCTATTACCCTAGAAATATCCTAGGATAACGAAAATATTTTTTTTTAAAAAAAGCTTTCCTTTAAAATTTTTCCTCAAGTCATTGAGGCAGACATAATAGACTGCTTTAAAATGAAGCAGAAAACTTGAATGGAAGTTCTATATAACCAACCTCTGATTCAAAATAATGAAACAATCCCAAATAGATCCAGTCCTCTTTCATTACCAAACACCTGAAAATTTGTTTTCTGGGTTTACTGTCTTTATATATCTCTTCTCAATTCCACATGAAAGGAGTATAGAAATGTATCAATTGTTTAACTGTCACTCTAAGATTATTACTGTGACAGCAGCCATACAGTGGAAGTTTACATGGGGGTTAGAACTATCTATATGAGGGCCAGTACTCTGGTGTAATGGGTAAAGCTGTCGCCTGTAGTGCCAACATCCCATATGGACACCGGTTTGAGACCTAGCTGCTCTACTTCCGATCCAGCTCTCTGCTGTGGCCTGGGAAAGCAGTGTAAGTCTTTGGGCCCCTGCACCCACGTGGGAGACCCAGAAGAAGCTCCTGGTTCCTGGCTCCTGGCTTCAGATCGGCACAGCTTCAGTCCTTGCGGCCAATTGGGAGTGAACCAGCAGATGGAAGAACTCTCTCTCTCTCTCTCTCTCTCTCTCTCTCTCTCTAACTCTGACTTTCAAATAAATAAATACATCTTTAAAAAAAAACTAGCTTTACAGTATTATAGATTTTATATCATCACCTCCAGTATCTAGCCATGTGCTGTCCCAAACAGTACATACACATGAGACAATTTCCATTTTATTTGAGGAAAATCAAGCCAATTTAAAATTTCAGATTCTGTACCACTAGTCACATTTTAAGTGTTCAGTAATCACAAATGGCTGTTGACTACTATATTGGTCATCATAGATACATAACATTTGGGCTTCAGAAAGTTGTACTGTATAGTACTATCTGAGCAATACTGCTTCCTATTGTCACTAGGAGGAATTAACTCACTTATTTATTCTGTTATTCTAATTTGATTTTAACCTGTAACACAGTACAGTATATTTGGACTGCAACACAGAATTTATCATTTCACAGAAGAGCAGAAAATATATTTTTATTCAACACAAAAAGATTCATTCCAGTTTACCAGGAGAGGAGACAGACTTTTGAACTGTAAATATCTTAAGACTTGGTGCTCTATTCAAACAATCTTGATAATGCCACTAAAATTCTTGTTTTCTGCATTTTCTGTAATGTACTAAATAGTTTTGGTTAATTTGAGAGTTGGAGTCCAATGTAAAAATGTTTGAGTTCCAGTAGACACTATGTGCTGGCAGTATGCCTGGGGACAAGTTACTAAGCTTCTTTGATATATATGTATTTCCTCAAGGTGCAAACCAACTGTTCTCCAATAGACCTGCTGTCACTGGATATGGTAGACTGTAAGAGCTTGCCATAACTGCTGACCCAGGAAAGCAAACCCAACCTTGTGTGTGTGTGTGTGTGTAATAACATAAATGGTTCTGAAGACTGTACACCCTTTAATGCACCTTCCCTGCTAGAGTTCAGGCTAGCAGTGGTTGTGTTTGTCTCTCTCTCTCACTGTCCACTCTGTCTGTAAAAAAAGAAATTCTATACTAATAATTTTATGTTAAATTTTGTCTCCTCAAAAATCTAATCAGTTGCTAAAAATGTCTAGATTAAAAATAATAACTACAATTTATGAATAGAATGGTCAGAATGTGACAACAAGGAAGCAGAAAGAAAAGAAAGAGCATATTCTATAGCCCCGTAACCAATGTGAGACCCGAAGAGCAATTAGGGAAGGGAATTTAGCACTGCTTCTGAAATTATTACATTAAAGGTAGTTGTTAGAGATTGTAAAGTTTGTTTGGTTTCACATTTATATTAAAGTACATTCCTAACTAATATAAAGAGGCAATTGTATTTCTAGTGTCTCAGTAAGGCCAAGGAAATATAGCCTTGGATCAGATTTAAACTTAAATCTAGATTTTGCCACTTACTAACTATAAAATCGTGTAAATTATTTAATCTCTCTGAACCCTCATATCTATATCAACAATTGATGGTAAGGAAAACCATTTCAGATGACTCTGGGGAAGATCTAATGTGACAGTGTGTGCTGAAGGCAAAGAGCCTGATATATATTAATAAAAGTTTATGAGTATTCTCTTTTCTAAATTGAGGAAGTAAATTATAAATATGATGTAGTGATATTCTCCTCCCTCTCTTTCACTCAGATACAGTCACAAGTGGGATTTTTCTACATAAAGAAGCCTATTTATTTTTCAAGCTCAAATTAAGGCAATTGAAGATATGACAGATGATAAAAATTTATATTTCTGTGGACTTGGTATTCAGATTATCTTTCTACATTGAGTAATCTTTCCAAGGTTTCTCTTTTGTCTTTTTTAAGATTTATTTATTTATTTATTGAAAAGCAGAGGGACAATGTTCATTCCAAATTAATTAAAGTTGAGGTTAGAAGTTCAAATTTGACTGTGATCCAAACTTTCAAAACTTTTCTAGGTCAGTAAAATAATAATTGTTCTCTAAATCTACAGGGCTTCATATGATACATCTAAGTGACATATTTAATTTAGTTCAAGTTCCTTGCTTGTCACAATAGGCATTCTTCTCTTTGAAATCAAAGAATATTCTGTCTATTTCTTGTTTGGTTCTATAATTTATTCATTAAAACAATTACCTTTTTAAAACAACACTTCAGCAAATAAATTTTCTTAAACAGTACAATATTAATTTTTCCTATGTAAGAAACTCACAACAAAAGGATAGTATCCTAGGAGCCTCTTGTTTTTCTTATAATAATCTACTTTAAATAGTCAGGTGTTACTTTTCACTGAGTATAATGTATTGATTTCTGGGAATTAAGATAATGTTATTTGACAAAGTTCTAATTGCTTGCACAGTTAAAATTTTTTTCTTTCCAAATCTCATCAAATAACATTTCAAATATTTATATAATCAAATCACTTCTTAGGAATGGAGATTTTATTTTAAAAATCTCATTGTTACATTTAATGCTACAATTTAAGTCTGCCTAAAGTGAGAGCAAATGATAATAATTCATTTCTATGAATGTCTATTCAGTTAAAATTTGACCATGTGTTACCAAACTTGACATACTAGCTCAGATCCAGAATCCATTCAGTCTAATAAGAGTTCATTAAATACTTACTGAATCATGAATGAATCAGTGCTCATTCTACATTTTCAATTATATGTACATCTTGAAGGAAAGATCAACCATTTAGCTAAGTGAACTTTTCTCACTGGTAAATAAAACTTATCCCCTGTTTTATTGAAATAAACTGCATCACATGAACATATTTAAGCCCATAAATGGCTGAGAGCACATAACTAGATTAAACAAAGCATAATTTATTTTTCTATCATCAAATAGTGTGGATGGATATCTGAAAAATTATAGGAGCTCCATTGGAATGGATACAGCAATGAAACTGTTGAGTAAGTCACTAATGGTTTCTGTTACAGCTGAACTCAATAAAAAAAGCTCAGTAATATTAATTGCTAAGACATTTTTCTAGCATCATAATAAAAATGTGGTCAGAATTCCTATATATTTTGGACATTAATTATTTTTGAAATTAATTTTTAGTTTTACAGGGTTTTCAACACACTGCAAAAACATCATTGCTCACGCCCTGTATTCATTGATTTATTTAAGTGACAGAGAGCTGAGATAGAGTGCCCATCTGCCAGTTCACTGCCCAAATGCCAACACTGGGGAGAGGTGGCTAAAGCCAGAAGCCAGGAACTCAGTCCAGGTCTCCAAATGTTTGTGTCAGGAACCCAAATACCTGAGCCATCACTAACGCCTCCCTGGGTCTGCATTAGCAGGAACAAAAATCTGGAATTAAACCCAGGTACGCTGAGGTAGGATGTGACCATCCTGTCTGGCTGATAAACTGTTAGGTTAAATGTATAATGTATGCCTCTGCCTTGAGGATTTTTTTTTTTTTTTTGCCACAACTTCTAAAGAGATAAACTCAGAAATGGAAGGAAACACTAAGACAGCATTGCAGAAAATGTGCCTCTATAGTACAATTTTTTTAATATAGGAATGTTAAAAGCAATGTCAAGCAAAAAAAAATGAAAAACGCAAAGTAAGAAATCATTATTTCTTTAAATATTTTTTCCTAAGAACAGAATTGTAATTCAAATTAGGTGATCCCAACTGAGGACTAATTAGGTCCTCAGGGAAGCAATATAAATGAGAGTAATTTAAGAGTAGAATATCAATAGTTTTTAGCAAAAGAAGAATTGATAGTGCTCATTAAGAGTTTTATGCAATTTCTTGAATCATGATTACACTATTGATTTACTTAACAGACTCGTTTCACAGGTAAACTTCTAAGAATCTGGTCATATTTTATAAATTCTAAATGATTTAGCCCACTTTAATACGTTTTGTTTCACTTTTAGCACAGAATGATAAGCTAATAAAATCTAAATCACAGCCTAAAGAAATATCAATCATAATCTAAAATAGTGTTTATTTTCAAAGACAATATGAACACTCTCAAATTAGGCACCAGAATCCAATATTCAACCTCAAATGTAAATCTCCTTCTAATAGAACTAAACCTAACTATAGAAAGTAACCAATTTACTTAAAATGACTAAATCTTTTCCACCTTCCTTCTCAATCACAATAGCTAAAAAATTAACAGTAACTAAAAGTGATTATTGTAAAGGCTTATCCATGGTTCTAATTGCAACCTTTAAAACTTTCTATTCTATATAGGGAGAATTTTATAACCTTCTATTAATACTGCTCACAAATTGCTGTGTTTATTAAATATTTATTCTATGAAATATTTTTCACTAATTTACCAGTAATATCCTAAAGCCAAAATATAAACATTCACTATTTGATTAGTGTTTATGGTCCTTGCCTCTATTCTTGCTAAACTATGCTTGTTTACATTTTACTTGTTGACCTATTTAGTGCAGCATTAAGCTTTTGACTATAATGTAAATAATAAATGTTATCTCAAAGATTTTAAAAATAAAAATAACAAGGAAGGATAAAAAAGTTCTTAATGATCTGCTTCCTCCTATTATTTTATTGCTCATTATTATTCTCACAATGTCTTGAACACATCCAGTATCTTCACTTAGCTCACCCATTTGCCATCAAGTGTTATTTCAGATATGTTTCCTTATTCTCTTCCGATAGAGATTTTAGTTGATTATCAGATCCTGTTGAAGCTGACAGGCACTAAAAACATAAAATCATCAAGTTACTTGAGGCCATGAAATTGAGGGGGAAATACAGATTTCCAGAGAGTTTGCTATTTTCTGTGCAGTCGCGTTTTCAGTATGCATCCTGTCACGCTATGGCAGTTTTCCATTTACTGCAGCAAGTGGCTAAAAGGTTTTGTGGTAGTCAGGGAGATGTCACAGCACAAATAAGAATTAACTCAATACCCATCAAAAAGAAAGCTTTCAAAAAGGAGCTTAAGCATTATAAATGCCAAGGGGTCAGGAACAAATACCAATTGCCATCAAGACATATTTTTAACAAAGTTGATTAGAAAGGCAGTAGGAGAAGTAAAAAATAGATGGCATAAGGGAGTGTAAACATTAAATTTAAATCAGTATTATTTTGAAATTTATAAATTCAACCCACAGAACTGACACCAGTCTAAGTATAATTTTTATCATAATGATTAAAAATTTTCATATTAACTATAAATTTATGGATGGTGATTCACATGGGAAACAGCAAGTTAAATTTATAACAGAAGAGATCAAAGTACCAGAATGAGTAACATGTTAAAAGAGGCCCTAACTATAATAAAGAAGAGTCAAGTTCCTAAATACTCATTCATTTAATCATGTAGCCAAAACAACGTAACTTCAGGGTTTTTATAAATTAATGATGATTTCAATTAAATGCAGGCAAGTTTCATAGAATATTTTTAAATCTGGAATATTTTTCCTTAAATGAAACTAATCCTCCAACTTAATATTTATCAATTGATAAATCTATTTATCAATAGATTATAACTTAAAACATGTTTATAAAAAGTAAAGGACTGTAAATAACCATCAAATCTCAAAATGTCTCTACTGCTGAGGAACAGTGTTTTTTTCCTTCTTACTTTTTGTTGAATTCTTTATTTAGTGTAGGGTTAATATTTTGAGTACAAAGTAAACAGAAAGTAGATCATTGTGAAAATTGAGCAGGATTGGGGAGGAAGTGTGGGAGTGTGGGCAGGAGGGAGGGTAGGGTGGGAAGTATCACTATATTCTTACATCTATGTATATGAAATACATGAAATTTTTATATCTTAAATATTTTTTTAAAAAAGTAAAGGAAAAAGACCAAATTGGTTAATTTATTCAAAAGTAAAATCAGAGTTAGGGATTTGGTATATCAATCAAGAGACTACTTGGGACATCTGTGTCCCATATCAGGGTGCCTTGATTTGAGTCCCAGCTCCGCTCCTGATTCCAGCTTCCTGCTTATGTGCACCACAGCATGCAAGCAGATCATAGGTCACATATCTGGGTCCCTACCATCCATGTGGTGGGTTGAGTTCCAGGCTCCCTACTTTGGCTTGGCCCAGTCCCAGCTTTTCTGGGCATTCGGAAAAGTGAACCAATAGGTAAGAAATGTATTTCTCTCCCTCCCCCATTTCTCTGTCTCCCTGCCTTTAAAATGAATGAATAATTTTAAAAGAAGCAAAATCTTGTTATATGTTCTATAAACATATTGTTTAGCAATAATAAAACATGCTTTCAGTAATCAAGATTACATAATTAGAATAACTGCCATTTTGAAGTGCCTAAAAAATACCAATTACAAATCTTAGTACACTTTTTTTTTTTTTTTTTTTTTTTTTTTTTTTGACAGGCAGAGTGGACAGTGAGAGAGAGAGACAGAGAGAGAAAGGTCTTCCTTTGCCGTTGGTTCACCCTCCAATGGCCGCCGCTGCAGCCGGCGCACCGCGCTGATCCTGGCAGGAGCCAGGAGCCAGGTGCTTTTCCTGGTCTCCCATGGGGTGCAGGGCCCAAGCACCTGGGCCATCCTCCACTGCACTCCCTGGCCATAGCAGAGAGCTGGCCTGGAAGAGGGGCAACCGGGACAGAATCCGGCACCCCAACCGGGACTAGAACCCGGTGTGCCGGCGCCGCAAGGTGGAGGATTAGCCTATTGAGCCACGGCGCCGGCTTCTTAGTACACTTAACACATGTTAATTTTTAGCTCTTCTTTTTCAATTCAACTTTGCAAATAAGAAAACAAGCCCAGAGAAAACAATAATTTATATAGGATGATAGATACATTTAAAAACTGATTTAAGCTTGTTCAACTTTAAAACTCAAACACTTAGATGAAAATTATATTTGGGATATTATTCATTTTATTAGGCAGTTAAAATTTAATAATATATACAATATCCAATTTTTTTTATTTGACAGATAGAGTTAGACAGTGTGAGAGAGAGAGACAGAGAGAAAGGTCTTCCTTCCGTTGGATCACCCCCCAAATGGCCGCCACGGCTGGAACTACGCTGATCCAAAGCCAGGAGCCAGGTGCTTCTTCCTGGTCTCCCATGCGGGTGCAGGCGCCCAAGCTGTTGGGCCATCCTCTACTGCCCTCCCGGGCCACAGCAGAGAGCTGGACTGGAAGAGGAGCAGCTGGGACTAGAACCCGGTGCCCACTTGGGATGCCGGCACCGTAGGCGGAGGATTAACCAAGTGAGCCACGGCACCGGCCCCATATATCCAATTTATACCACCAATGATAGAACTGAATATAATTATAGCCTATTTAATCACACTTTAAGGTATTAAATATTTGGGTTTGGTATGTTTTACCTTAGAATATTAAGTTTGTCACATCGAACACTTTTTAAAGTGTGCCCATGCTTATATTTTGGAAATTATTGGTAACTGTTTAGCTTGAAGTTCAATTTTAGACTGGTTAACTGGTATCCATTCAAGTTTCTTCATCTTTCTGTTTGAAATCAAGGTCAGTAATAACAGCTTTAAATATTATTATTGGAAGAGTTCTTTAAGATAAAAACAATCGTATCAACAAGAAACACAAGCAACATTGATCTGATTATGAGAACTGTTTAAACAGTCTCCTTTGTTTCTTTAGTTTCTTGAAGTCATGGCTGCTTCTCTGGATGACCTTCATTAAAATCTGGATAGTCACATCGACATTTCTCCCAGAAAGTCAGATAAAGCATAAATTTAGAAAGCCTTAGCAGGGCAAATAAGGTTGTCTTTTGACCATTCTAACTGAATAGCAACCCTGTGGGTGTTTAAAAAACTATTCTAGTTATGTGGTTTAGTCTCCTGAGGTTTTGCAGTAGCCAATTATGGCCCACAGGCCTGAAAAGTGACTGATCATTGTCTCCGAACACGATGATAAAGTGAGGAGGTGAAACAGATTTGTCTTCTTTTTTCCCTTACAGGTAAATGTTGATTGAAATAATGAGAGATTTTCAAAGCTGACACAGAGCTTTGATCTCCTCTTCGATGTGTCCTGATTCCTCTCTACTCATTTACTCTCTATAAAGAATGGTCAGTTAAAATAAAAAGTCAGAGAACAGTTTCTACTCACTAATGATTAATAAAAACCACTTGCAAATGGAATCCTGCACACGGACAAGCAGAAGAACAGGATGCGCAGCCACAGTAAAGAAACATTAATTTTTGACATTGCCCAACTAAGCTCCTGTCTGTTCCTTGACCCTGTACATTCTCTCTAGGTGAGTTTGCACCTACTTGTCTCTTTTCTAGAATGCCCTCTCTCACATATGACCACTAGGGAAATGACCATAACTGCTTCAAAACCAGACCAAAAATGGCCTTTCCAGTCCCCTTGGCTGGATTAGTCACAACCAATTTCTGTACCATGGTATTACATGCATTTACCTGTGTTCTCTCTAGACATGGGGTTCCTAAACTAGTTTTGTGCTGTGCATCCCTTTGACAACTGGTAAAGCATATAGAATGTTTCCCAGAATTTTTTTAAATGTACAAAATGAAAATTTTAAAGCACACTGGGATACAAAGGAAATTAATTATACCACAATATAATTATTACATATAAAATATAGGCATATTATATGGATTACGAATATCTTCTTTGTGGGTATGATAATTACAAATTCAAAGGAATGGTTATTACTAATCACTACATATTGGTATATGATGTTTCAAGACAGTCCTAACAACTAGAATTTAGTATAATATTGGTGATAAATTCACAGATATTACTCATACTGCATTGTGTTGTTTATTTGTACAATAGGAAAGAAATACTAATTTTGAGTTACATGATAGGGAAAGTAAAGATATAATCTGTGAAGTTTTTTACTTGCCGTTCTTTGGGTTATCACTGGCACAATCCAGGTTTGCTGAATCGTGGCTGAATTTTATACCAAAGGTTCAAATGCCAACCTTATCACTGACCTGATTACACCACAAAACATGAAGAAATCTGACATTTATTGCAACTAATACTTAATATATTTTTAACTCAAAATATTTAAAGATGTACTTATTTATTTGAAAGGCAGAATTACAAAGAGAAAGGAAGAGACAGAGAGATCTTACCTTTGTTGATTCACTCCCAGATTGCCACAACGGCCAGGCCAAAGTCAAGAGCCAGGAGCTTTATTCAGTTCACCCATATGGATACAGTGGCCCAAGCACTGGGCCATCTTCTGCTACTCTCTCAGACACATGAGTGGGAGCTGGATGGGAAGTGAAGCAGCCTGGACAAAAATCGGCACTCATGTGGGATGTCGGCATCACAAGTGGTGGTTTAACCCACTATGCCACAATGCTGGCCCCTAACTTAAAATTTTAACTAGGGGCAGCATTGTGGCACAGTGGGTTAAGCTGCCACTTAACAATATTGGCATCTGATATCAGAGCACTGGTTTGAGATCCAGTCACTATACCTCCAATCTAGCTCCCTATTAATACATCTGGAACAGCAATGGAAAATGGCCCAAGTGTTTGGGTCCCTGCCACCTACGTGAGAGACCCACATGGAATCCCAGGCTCCTGGCTTAGGCCTGGCCCAGCCCTGAATGTTGTGGCCATTTGAGGAGTAAACCACAGGATGGAAGATCTCTCTCTCTCTTTCTGTGTGTGTGTGTGTGTGACTCTGAATGCCAAATAAACGAATACATTTTCAATTTGTAAATTAAAACTAATACTGCTCAAAACGCAAATTTGGTAAATTTAACTTGTCAAAGGGTACCACACACGGTGCATCTTATATCCATTCACTTAGACACAGAAGCCGGAAAATTAAAATTAAAAAGCAACTACAATGAAGCAACTTGTGATTGTTACATTTTTTTCTACATTCCCTTGAGCCAATAGAAAAGCATGAAGATGAAAATACTGTAGCTAACACGCTCATGCCGGAGATCCCCCCATGGAGCTTAAACCTCTACCTACACAAGCTAAGCAGCTCTCACAGCACATCGTGAGGAATGAGAAATTGAAGTAACAATAATTCTGCTTAAATATAAGCTTCTAATACCAACAAAATTAAGTGATGCACTGAAGGGAATTCCACTATTAAATGGTGAAGGTTAGCGAAAGTTCCTATCCTGATTCGTGGCTGTTTCTTTTTTATATTAAGAACCCTACCCAATATTTAGGCAACAAAATAAACCTATCATTTGGATGTCTCCTAATAGCTTGATAACTGGTGTCATATAAACCAATAATCTATGATTGAATTTTTCATATTTCAACTATTTCTAGCATACTATTCAATTTAGCCATAGGTGACTTATTATTCTGTTTAACTTAATCAAATTAGAGGACAAACAAAATGACAGAAACATTTCTCTAATGACTTTTAATGACATAATTCCAACAATAAAACTCTGCATATTAGCACAAAAAGGAGAACTATATAAAAGAAATATTTCAACTATTTGGCACATAAACACAACACATATACTTCACATTTTACTTATCATATGAATATAGCATAATAATTTTCTACCATTGCAGAATTAAAGTGAGTCTGTTTTCCTTATTCTTATCCAAAAATCAATTGTACCTTCAGAAAATTTCAGAGAGATTCTATAATGCTATCTTACTTATTAAAAATATTAAAGGATAATTGTTTGATGAAGAAAATAGGCATCTTCAGTAATAATAAATTGGCATCACAATCGATAATGCACCATCTCATTCCTCTTCGAGTTAAAAATAAGATTTCTGGTAAAATATAGTAATGGATCATCACAGTGTAATGCCATCATAATTTGCCTGGGTTATGATTACCTTTGTTATTATTATTCTAAAAATTTAATTCATCCTCATAGGATCTTATTATGTTCACTACAAGAAATCTGACTATTGCACAGTTCTAATAAAATATTAATGTGTTCAATGTTTAAAAGCAAGGATATTAAATGAACACAAAAAAGAAATAGGCTGGGTCCTGTCCATTTTGCTAACCATTCCATGTCTAATTGTTACTTTTGGTCTCAGAATCAGGAATGTAGCATTCAAAACACTGATTAGAAAAAAGTCACTTTTAACGTGAAAATTTTAGAATTCCTGATCTCTGAACAAAGTTGAACTCTTTATAAATTTAAAATAAAAAAAAAGAAACAGTAGGTTTGTTTTCATTCTGGCTCTACTAGAAAGGAAAGGCAATTGTAAAGCAGGTATTCCAAAATACGAAACAAAATTATCATTCTTGCCAAAAAAAAAAAAAAACCTTCCAGCATCTGTTGCAACACAGAGCTATTATAATGCAATTAGACAGACTAAGGACCAGATGCTAAGGAAGCAAAATATAAAAGATGAAGCGTGGCATTAGTTTGGCTAATGAATTTAATTCCAAATGCTATAGGAGTGATTTGTGGATTTTTTTTCCTTTTCCAGAAGATCAGTCATTACATGTACATATTGTATTTTAGCATTCATGCCTGTGTAATCTAACAAGAACAGTAAATCTTCTTCTTATACAATATTAGGTGTTTTAAATACTGAATTGCAGATACTCCCAGAGCTAGATGAATAATTTGCCAATGGTGATAAGTCAATCTTGATATTTATACCTCAAAACAGTAAGAGTTAGGTTCAGCTGTAAATGTAATGTAATTCCATGAAAAATGATCAAAACTAAGCCAATTATGTATATTTGAGAAGCAGAGAGTCAAAGAGCTCCCATCTATTAGTTCACTCCCCAAATACCTGCAATGGCAAGAGCTGAACCAGGTCAAAGATGGGAGATGAGAATTCAATTCAGGTCTTTCATGTGAGTGACAGGAGCCCAATTACCTGAGTTGTTACCTGCAGTTTCCCAGTCTCTGCATTAGCTCTAATTGAGAGCCACTGCTGGGATTCAAACCTAGGTATCCAGTGTGGGTTGTGGATGTCTTTAACTAGCTTCACAACCACTAGATCAGGTGCTCAACTCAAAACAAAACATATTTTAGAAATATTTAAAATTCAATTTTCCTTTCTATTCCAAATATGGCATTATTATATAATGAAAATAAATGTGAATGTATTTCTGAAAATACAACTTACATACCTAAAGAAATTTATAAGTCAAAACACTTTGGTATGTCTATGCTCTGGATTTCCATCTACAGTTGCCTCAAGAACTGATTATTTAGAAAATAAAAGTCGCTTGTACAGTAAATTTGTTAAAAAGTTAAGTCCAGATCATAATGGAAAATACAAGGGCCAGCGCTGTGGTGTAGCTGGTTAAGCTGTGATCTGCAATGCTGGCATACAATATGGGCACCAGTTCAAGTGCCAGCTGCTCCACTTCCTATACAGCTCCCTACTAATGCATTTGTCAAAGCAGAGGAATATGACCCCAGTGCTTGGACCCCTGTACCCACATGGGAGACCCAGATGAAGCTCCTGGTTCTTGGCTTCTATCTGGTCCAGCCCTGGCCATTACAGCCATTTGGGGAGTAAACCAGCAGATGGAAGAATTTTCTGTCTCCACCTCTGCCTCTCCCTCTTTATAACTCTGCCTTTCAAATAAATAAATCTTTAAAGCAAAAAGAAAAACAAGTAAAATGAGAACCTAACTCAGATTTATTTTAACAAGTTGAAAACAAATAAAGTGTAAAAGGTAGTATTGTGAAAATATAAATAATAGTATTTTCATAGATATGTAACAGTAGCTTCACTCAAAAAATAGAACTTGTGGTTTATTAGTATTAGTGTCTGTGTTTAACACTTTCACAATTAACTGTACCAGAAGATAGCCTTAATATTCTCAGCTTCGGGTTCCCTGGGATGAATGATAAGACCAAAGAGGCACATTCATATTAATTCGATTATACCTGTAACCCCAAATCATAAAGTTCTCTATAGATACTGTGTCTTAATAGCAAATGTTTAGGAAAACAGTTGATGTTTATAGCAAGACAATCGGCTTCATTTAGATTTTCAGGAGTTGACGCTTTCAGCACACTTTCAGTAAGGATGGTCATGAAAAATGTAAAGTACAGCCTCGGTATTTATAAAGAATACAGGGAGGACAGTTTTCTCATCCATGCTCACTATGAAAAATTTGTTGACTAAATGAATGAAGTCTCTACAAACATAATTGTATTATTTTAAGCAATAGCAAATTCTATAGATGGTGAGAGTTAATCTTTTATTTTCTTCTGAAATACTCACTCCACAAATATTTCAGTTAAAAAAGGGTAGAATAGAGTGTGCCGTGGTTGAAGCTAGGAATGACACAGTTTTCCACCATAAAGAAGAGGAGAAGATCTTTCCTTTTAATGCAAGCCTTGACTGTATTGCGAGGATCTTCCAAATAAAAGTCATCATGATAGAGGGGTAAGCCCTTTCAGGGCCTGTGCCTAAACTACTAAGAAAAATAAAGAAATGATTCCCAAAGGCAACACTTCCCTGAATACAGTAAGTTAAAAACAGATTCTGTAGTGCTTACTGTTTTGTAAACAATGAATCAAAAACATGAATATCTACTGAAGTATTTAAAAAGGAATACAAAACATAGAACATGCTCTCAAGAAAATTATTGTAAAAAGTTATGAACTCAATGATAATCCAAATAATTAAATGGAGACCTGAGTAGAAGGGATGATGTGGAACAAAAGTTAATAGAGTGGTGTGAGCTTTCAAGCAGTTAGAGAAATTTTGTGATAGCTTTGGCAGCTGAATTAGATTTTTGAAGATGGGAATGCTTTAGAATGAAAAGTAGAGCAGAGGTGAGAATGGGATTCCAGAAAGGGACAATGAACCTGGCGAAGCAAGAATGAATGAATGAATGAATTGGCCTGAGTAGGAGTGGTCATATTTCATACTGAGACTATTGTCAAGATGACACAGTTCAGATCCTTAAAAGTACATAGTCAATACAGTTTTCTGAGGGCATTCACATTGCTCAAAACCCAAAAGACATTATACTAGACTTCAGAATTAAACAGCTAAAGTCTTGCACCATAAATTTTTGTCATAGATTTGATGGAACTATTTTATATTGGACATTGTTTGGGAACAGTGGGTTAAGACAGCACCTGCAATGCTGATATACCATGAGTTCTAGTTCAAGTCCCGAGTGCTCCACTTTCAATCCAGCTCCCTGCTAATGTGCCCAGAAAAGCAGCAGAAGATGGCCCAAGTGCTTGGGTCACTGCCACCCACATGGGAGACCCAGATGGAGTTCCTGACTCCTGGATTCAGCATGGCCCAACCCAAGCAGTTGTGGCCATTTGGGGAGTGTCTCTCTCTCTCTCCCTCTCTCAACTCTGCCTTTCAAATAAACAACAATAATTCTTTATGAAAATGATTTTCTAGCTCCATTTAGCCATTCACTCCCATATATATACATATATAAACACTAAAACATGTTGTACACAGTATGTTCTATTTAGTTCTCAATCTAAAACTATTTTTTTTTAAGATTTATCGATTGGGGTCAGTTTGTGGCATAGTGGGTAAAACTGTTGCTTGCAGTGCCAGCATCTCATACAGGCACCCATTCAAGTCCTGGCTGCTCTTCTTTTTTTCTTTTACTTTTTAAAAAGTTTTATTTATTTATTAGAAAGTCAGAGTTATACATAGAGAGAAGGAGAGGCAGAGAGAGAGAGAGAGAGAGCGAGCGAGCTCTTCCATCCGCTGGTTCACTCCCTAATTGACTGCAATGGCCGGAGCTGAGTCGATCCAAAGCCAGGAGCCAGGAGCTTCTTGTGGGTCTCCCATGCAGGTGTAGAGGCCCAAGGACTTGCGCCATCCTCCACTGCTTTCCCAGGCCATAGCAAAGAGCTGCTGGCTGCTCCTCTTCTGATCTAGTTCTCTGCTATGGCCTGGGAAAACAGTGGAAATGGCCCAAGTGCTTGGGCCTCTACACCTGCATGGGAGACCCACAAGAAGCTCCTGGCTCCTGGCTTTGGATCGACTCAGCTCCAGCTGTTGTGGCCACTTGGGGACTGAATTGGTGGATGGAAGACCCCCCCCCCCACTCTGGGTGTAACTCTACCTCTTAAGTAAATAAATCTTAAATAAAACCTAAGATTTATTTATTTGAAAATCAAAGCACACAAACACATACACTCTGAGCGGGTGAGCAAGTGAGCTAACTCTTCCATCCTCTGGTTCACTCCTCCCATGGCTACAGCAGCCAGGTCTGGGCCAGGGCAAAAACAGGAGCCAAGAAGTCCATACAGGTTTCCCAAGTGTGTGTCAGGGCCCAAGTATTTTGGCATCTTCTGTTGGCTTCCCAGGCACATTAGCAGGGACCTGGATTGGAAGGGTAGTAGCTGAGACCTCAACTGGCACCCCGATATGGGAAGCTTTGGGTGCAGCAGCTTAACCCACTGCACCAAAATGCCCAATCCTAAACATACAGTATTGCTTACAAAAGTAGCTCATTATCTTTAAGAATCGACTTCACAGAAGCAGAGAGTTGAACAGTGGTGGCCAGGGGCTAGGTGTGTTTGGGGGCAAGCAAACGGGTTTATATTGGTCAAAGGGTACAGATGTTCCATTATCATATGAAAATTTCTAAGGATTTAATGTGTAGCACAGTGAATAAAGTAATGCTGCATAGTATGTTTGAAAATCTCTAATACGGCAGACACTAAATACTTTTTATGAGAAAAACAATTAATGGCAACTGTAGTGAGATATTTAACTTGATTGTAGTAATCATTTCACAATGTATACATATAACAAATTATCATGCTGTATGCATCGAATATATACAATTTTCACCTGATAATCATCTCATTAAAGTTGGAAAACAGTAACTCAGATTGTCAATTTTATAGCTAGAGTACTTACCTATTTTATCTCATTTGAGAGTTGAAATGACTGAACCTGAACAGCAGCGCTTCTAGTGTGAAAACTGAGGCCCACTGTGGATGAATGCATGGCTATCAAAGCCACAGAATGAGCACTAGAGCTGGAACTCCTCCCATGTGTCCTGATTATAAATCATCACCCCTCCTGCAATTTCCTAGTGTTGGTAGTAATATGAAACTTTTCTCACGGAAATATTTCTACTAATGAAACTCGGAAAAAACATCCATTTTTAAAGGATTATCTCAACTTGAAATTTGCACATAAATTGTCACTCATGCCATCATATACAATGGGACAAAACAGAAGTGGAAAGTATGAAACAGTCTTACCATTGGAGACCTGACTACTCTCGAAATCTAGACAATTCAGGTCATTAGTCATGGAGTCCTAAGGGGGAAAAGTGTGCCTGATTCCTCACTAGTAAAGCCAGGAGCTCTCTAATTTACATCTCCTACTTGGCTGAGGATATCAGATATGTTCAGGTTGAACAAGTTCAAGACTCTTGCTTGAGTAATTTTAAGGAATGTAACACAGTCTGAATAGTAATTGGTTATTTAATAATCCTGCTTGCAGTGCCAACATAAGCTTGCTTCACTCTCAAGCACAGAATAGGACCAACTGCCTTACTCAGTGCTGAGAAAAGAAATTTTCATCTGCATATAAGCTGTAAAGTCAACCTGATGTGAAATCCTGAAAAAATACATTTTGAAAATTAATGGATTAGTGATAAAATTAATGAGAAAACTAAAGTCTCCAAAATGAAATATTTTGGGCTTGTGATAACCTGATATGCTGCCCTCAAAAGTCCTTTGCAATTAGGTTTACTTTGCAATCTCAGTGTAGCCTTTCTTGCATCATGGGTATTATGTTAACTAAGCCAACTTATTTATTTGTCTTGTCTCACTTCTTTTTTGTAAAGTGGGATAATCATATTTTTTAGATTGTGATTTATTTTATTTTATTGATTTGAGAGGGACAGACAGAGGTACAAACAGAGAACTACTTTCCTTAGTTCACTCTCTAAATTCTTTTAACAGCTTGGGACAAACCAGACCAAAGCAAGAAACCTGGAACTCAAGCCGGGTCTCAGACATGGGTAGTGGGGACTCAAGTATTTGCAACATTCTTGTTGCCCTTTCCTCTAGTATGTGCATTAGCAGGAAGCTGGATTGGAAGCAGAGGAAGGACTGGATCCCAGATCCCAGGAACTCTCATAGGGATGCAGGCATTCCAAGTGATGTTTTAAATGCTGAGGCCAAAGGTCTGCCTCTCACATGACTTGTCAACACTAACTGTTCCTCCATTTATGCCCATATCCTCATCTCCAGCAACATACTTGTTTTACCTTGTGTGCTTTCTCAGTAGCATTCTGTACCCATCTAGAAGGGCTTCCCCTACAACTATTGCTACTACCAACTACAACCTCTGTATCTGAGACCAGTTTTAACCCTAGCCTCTACTACATTCTTCTTTAATATTAGAATTACTCTCACCTTGCCATCACACAATTCATTGTTCGATATATAGCCTAGGCTAGACTCCAATAGATCACTTCAGTGTTATCCACCAAGAACGTCTTAGACTTTACTTTCTTGAACTATATATATATATATATATATATATATATATATATAATGTGTATGGGCACAGCTACACATACATGTGTATAGTTATAATTCATATAATATTTACCAAAATCCTGACAGATGTATAGACACAAACAGAGGAACACACACACATGAAGTTCCTTCAAAACGTTAGTGTAAAATAGAATTAAATACATAGCCTGGAATTATGTCTTCTCCCTTGAAATATCTTCTTATCTTTGCTAAATAAACACTAAAAGGCATGGAGTGTGTGCCTCATTATTTTCCTCTATCAACTGAATCTACTCTTTTCAATAATTTGTACAGCAAATATGTTTTCAGGTACGACTATGGGGTGACAGTATTTTTGCTAGTGTATAGTTAGTGGGCTATCCAAGTAGATTGAAGCTGGGTGAGGAGAGCATTCTAGGTAGAGGCAGTAGCAGAAGAGAGACTGGCATTTGAGAAATGAGAGCAGGTCAGCATGGCTGGCTGAAGTGCAGCTAAGACTGCACAGAAAAAGAGAGAAGCATGAATCAAGGCTAGGTCTTGTTAAAGATATTGGCTGCATTTGAACAACGCTTCTTTAACCAGAGATGAATAAAACCTGGGTTTGGGTTTTAAAAGGTCACTCTGGAGGCTATGTTAAAAATGGAATGGATTGAAGAAGGACAAAACACAAGTGCAAAGACAAGTTGGGGGTGGGGTTCTATTGTAGAGTCTAAGGGTGGCTTTACACATATCCACTTTCCCTGCTGCTCCGTAAGCCTTGTAGTTCCCTACTGGGCTATGTGGCACATTTCCTGGAGCAGCACTTCTACACGTTCCCACTGCATTTCAGGTCTGCTGACTGTTCCTCTCCACCTCCTTCTCACCACACCACATATCAGCTCATTAACTGCCACCCCTCCCCATCACCACCAGCTTTCCCTGGGTTTTCAAAACAGGGGAACAATGTCTGTCTAACCTTCGGTGTTCCTTTACATTCTCCCCAAACAGACACAAGAGACTGGGGCACGACTAGTTTATCTGGATGCTAATTTCAGAAAGTACAGCTGAGGAAGTAGATAGACTAGGAGAGGAGAAGAGGTAATAAATAATCAGCACTTTACTACATGGGGGCATCTGGGACCCCCCCACCTGCTGCTGAAGCGCTGAGAAGCTGTGAGGAATGTGTCCAGCTGAAGATGAGAGAGTTCAACGCTTTTTCCCAGGATTGGGATTCCCTACAAGTCAGAGGTGGCTTCTAATGGCATTAATATCTCCTCTCTCCAGATTTCTGGATTACTCCCATTTGCAGCAGAGCAAGCTCTCAAAGCGCTGGAGTAAACCCTCACGAAAAGCAGCACAGAAAGACAGTAATTCTTGAGTTGGGGGTAAAATTACATTAAGTTCAAGGGACATATTGCTACCTGCAACTCCAGCATCCCCTATGAGTGCTAGTTCAAGTCCCAGCTGCTCCACTTCTGATCCAGTTTCCTGCTAATGTGTCTGGGAAAGCAGTGGAAAATGACCCAAATACTTGGGCCTCTGCACCCACATTGGAGAGCTGGAAGAAGTTCGTGGCTCCTGGCTTCAGCTTGGCCCAGCCTGGGATGTTGTGCTCAGTTGAGGAGTGAACCAGTGGATTTAAGTTAACTCTCCCGCCCCGCCATTTGTGTGTGTGTGTGTGTGTGTGTATTTAGCTTTGTCTTTTAAATAAATACATATATAAACAAACAAATCTCCAAACTGAGGTAGGGCAGAGCATAGCCAAAATCTTCAATAGTTTCTTTCCCCTCTAGGACTTGGTTTATTTTTCTCTATTAAAATACTTCTTGCAGCAGATACTGTTAGGAGGTATTCAGCAGACCCTATAAATCGCCTTGTACAATCCCCTTATTTGAAGATTAAAGGCACCAGATTTTCCAGCCAATTTTTAGAAAGCTATTGGCAAACTTTTGTTGGCCCACAACAACATGTAGTTTTGCATAGTTTATGTTGGTTAATAATAGAACAAATTGCAGGCGGTGGACCTTGGGCCTAGTGGTTAAGACACCTACATCCTGTTTCAGACTGCAGGGGTTCAATTCCTTGCTCTAGCTCTGACTCCAGCTTCCTGCCAATGCAAATCCTGGGAGATAGCTGTGATGGCTCAAGCTGCTTGGTCCCTGCCACCCATGAGTTCTCTACTCCTGGCTTTGGGCACTCTCCACAGCTATCGCAGGCATTTGAGGAGTGAGCCAACTGTGGTAATGTTCTGTCTTTAAGATTAATAAATAAACTTCTTAAAAATTGTAATCTCTTGACACCACATTGCCATTAATCATCATGTATGACTTCTTACTCGTTGGCCCAATTTCAAAGATATTTGTGTTTCAAAATACTCTTAAAGAATACTTATTTACATATGCTATATAAGGCCTTTAATATAAAAGCACTTTTTTATGTGGCTTTGTAGTTGTTGAAAACCAATAAAATATTTTCAAAATCCTGGAAACCTTCAAGGTAAGTATTTAAAAGTCATGCCTGCAGGAATCTGTCAGTATTTTGGTAAATTATCTAAAGTAACTATAAACAAATTTGAGCAGCAGGCTAATTCATACAAATTATTTTATTCTTCGTAATGTCTTTTCGTTTGGTATAGTTTATGAATAACAATGATGACTCCAAAGGTGGTTAAATCATACAACTTGTTAGATAATACTCTACTCTCCACAGTAAATCACACGTTCAATGTTTATACTTGATATATAAAATTTATATCAAAGATATACACTTATCAAAACTTCACATTGTACTGCAGAAATTTATACAATTAGCATGTGTCATTTAAAATAACTGAAAACAGAATATATCAAGAAGTTTGTTTAGTCAAAGAATCAAATACAGGCAAGCCATGATAGATAATTTCATTGTCTTTAATTATATGGCAAAAATTCTCCTCATTGCTTTTTATCCAAGGGCTTTGGTAGAAATCACAGATGCTCATTTTTATTGGAAAGAGATTTGTCTAGATTTCTTGATAATTTAGTGAGAATTTCAACACCCCTTAGTCACTTTTCACTATGCTTATAGAGTCTGACTCTTAACTTTCAAAAAAAAAAAAAACTTTACATAATGTATTTTAAGTAGACTTGTGTTTAATTAAAATGTGCTTTTCCACATGTTATTGACTTGAGTCTCAAATGCGTAACAAAATACTGCCGAACTTTTTTTTTTGGTGACTTTACAGCTGCCTAGGAAGATACAAACAAGCGATTACTTTCTTCCAACCCTTTCTTTTTTTCCCCTCAGCCATATATTCCTAACCAATGCTTTTCCTAAAACAGCAAGGCCGAGTTTTGATTAGTTAGACAAAATCTACCTACTTCAGCTCCTTTCTTTCCCCAGTTTACATTCCATTTTCAAGTGCTGCCTCAAAATAAAATATATGGACTCTGTTTTGTGTGTTTGTGCATGTGTCTGACCAAAGAAGTATGATTTTGTCCTGACTGTGAGGAACCAGAAAACAGAAAAGGTGAATAGATGATGGTATTCTGAATGTTTCAAATGATTTTTAAAGGAAATCAAATGTTAATAAATTTTAAAAATCCCAATACCTTTGTTTTCACATTCAGTTAATGCTCTAATCAGAATAAAATGTCTTATATATTATCCATTTGGACCAAAAAACATTCAAAATGGAAAATACCAATTTTTCCCTTTGCAAAAATTTGTCTGCATTATTCATTCATTCACTCATTTATCTAACTTAGTGAATGCCTGCTACATTCAGGCATGTATTAACTGCTAAAACTCAATGATGAAGGACAAAGCAGTCAAATTTGTAATCCAAAATACCATTAAGAATGGTTTTATGTTTATACATAGAACAATAATTCATTATCATAAATATTATTCAATATTAGTAAATTGAGTTGCTTTAATCATAAGAGGAACAGTGAAAAATAAACCAAGTGAGCCAGGCCAAAAAAAAAAATTCTATGACTACTTAAAGATCAGAAATATGGTACATTTCCTTTCTAAACATCACTCCTATTGCATCAAATTAGAACAGCAACTGAATTAAAGTAACTGAAAATGCCATTGCAGCCCTGAGCACTTCTAAAGCATGTGATAGGCGCTATAAGCCAACAAAGAACACACTACAAAACGGAAATAAACGACAGCATAAATTCCCTTTAACGAAGGAAATTGAGAAAATGATTGCAATAAAAACTTCCTCCTCCTTAAAGTAATGCCCACCTCCCAACCCATATGAACATGTAGATTAAATTCCATTAAAAGTCAATTATCCATTTTATACATTTAATCTAAATGCTGGACTCCATTAGGATATATCAAAAACTTAAATTTTACTGAAAGAAATGGACCATAACAAATGAGCATATAACTTTCAAAAATAGCAAAGGTTACAGTTTTTGAATGCTTGACTTGTTATTAGCATCTTCGAAGATAAGCTTTAATTTTTTATTAGGCATTATAATTAAGTGAAATATCCAGTCTTGTCATGGTTCAAATTTCCAAATTGTGGCTTCAGTAAGGGGAGTTGAAAAATATCTTATTTTTACTCATCCAAGATGGGAGACTTTGATGTATAGATTCCAGTGCTTATAATATATGGATAGCTCTTTCAATTTGTTTAAAGTACCCCAGACTAGATCCTTACTTAGGGAGCAATCTCAGAGAATTAGAGTCAAAGGCATAGTGACAAACTGGGTCTTTACTTATTTGGGACCTAATGATCAAATGCTTACTTGGGTCCTCAGTAATTTCACTATCAAGTAATTTAAATAACTCTACTGCTATTTTCAGTATAAAACTAATCTCCTAAAATAATTATTCAAAGTTATACAATATTAATTATAATAATAATTAACATAATATGTGCCCCAGTTTTGTGATTTGTTGTCTTTTGCAGTGGGAAATTTCTCTAAACAGGTAATTAGACCAAGAAAGCTTTATTTTCTGTTGTGGTACTAATAATACTTTTTTTCTATTCTTACTTATCCAGCAACATCAATGTTTTCTGAGAAATCTATTGGAAATGCAAATTCTCGGGCCCCCTTTCAGAGGAACTGACTGGGAAACTGGGCTGGGGCCCAGCAGGCTGTGTTTAACAAACCTTCCACGTGATCCCAATGCCCATTCAAGGATAAGAGCCTTGCTCTAGTCTACTCCAGAGTTTGTGTGAAGATCAGAAAAGAAAAATTATGGCATAGGGCTTTGGGGGAAACAAACAAACAAATAAATCAAGGACTATATAAGCATAATTTATTAAATAGGCTGAGGATGGTTCTTGCCTTATTTTTCTATTTCCTCTTTAGTTTGTACACGCATTTAGAGATAATCTCAGCAATGTCAGCAAGCTTGGTGGCATAGTTCAAGCTGTGAGGGTTCAATAAATAGGTCGGTAAACATTGCAAATCAACACAGCTTTTGATGAAATGTCAAGCAAGACAGAGCTTAGCTATATTCGGCTCAGCTTGAACTCATAAACCATTAACTGGCCTCTGTACTTCCAGGACAATTTGTCTGATAAATAAAACACAAATATAAAAACTTAAAAAAAAAAAACACTTAAAAAGTGATCAGTAATAGGCAATTTGTGGAGAAACGGCAACTAGTTAGTGTGTAGAGTATGAGAGAAAAGATTTCCAAAAGTGGGTAACTTTTCTCACAAATCAAATTATAGGAAAACTTGGGATCCAAGTAACCTTTTAACCATGTAGTATCTTTTTCACCCACAATACATTTTTACCTTAAAAAGATATATTTTATCTCAACTCCTTTCACACATCTGTCATCTTTCTAATGACAGAACTGGTCCAAGTCATAAGTTATTTGAATGCTAATAAAAATAACATAACTTAGGGAATTAATGTACTTTGCACAATACAGATTGTATATATTTGCAAAAAATTCCATGCTGATTTAGAATTTTAGGACAGCCTATGATTTTAAAAAGACCAATTAACATGAATAATCACTATACATATTTACTTTACTTAAAAGCTAGCATTTTACAATAAATGTTCAGTCTCTAAAATCATTTGTAGACATTTCAGGTAATTAGGCTGCCTGGAATTAGTGTTTACAACTGGTGGCCCAGTTTGCTTCCTAATAAATTTTGCCCGTCTGAACATGTCTAAATTACTATTCACATGATCTTTGTCTTTTGTTTGACCACGAAACTTCTTGAAATTAGTATGTATGTATATGCACATTATCAATATATGTGTATATACTTAAAACATACACGTTTTTCTACTAAGACAAAAGTCCCTCTTGTTAGATTTCTAATGAGTTTGGGGATGTGTCTATGTCCTTAGAAATTTAGTTTGAGGTAAAAATGTTGTTATTGATTAAGCTCTGAGTCAATTTCTGTTTGTTTCTTCAAAGTAGAAATAATTTTAGATTCCTTCCAAGTTCATAAAAACCATAAATGCAAAAGTGGAAACGGAGTTCCTTCGCAGTTCAGTGATTAGTATTATCCTATAGGTCACTGATACCAAACCCCTTCTTCCCTTTCTCAGAACAACAAAAAGCCAATTTAACTTTTATAGAATGACATATGGAATAAGAGTAATTCAAATACATCTCAGAGGTTCAAATTGACCAAAAGAGTCACCTTTAGGGGCGCCTGCTTCCAAATGCTTGTGGCATTTATCATTCTTCTGAACGGCTGTTGCATTTATCTGCAGCTTTTACTCACCAGATGAAACCTCAGACATTTCAAATTCTGCGGAGGCTGGTTCCACCTTCATAGAAAGCTTTTTGCTGATTTCCCTGTTGGTACTTTTCTCTTACACGTTCTATGGGGTATGATAAACCTAGAGGTAGAGTCATAGCCACGCACAGATAAAACAGGTGCATAATCTCGGACCAGCCTCACAGAAGCAGACAAATGCATAATTTTTTTTGCACCTGTTTCTTCCACTCTGGTTGCCATGAATAGTGAGGTGTTCTTCATAGACTCAGCTGCACAGAAAGCATTTTAAAAACACTCCCCTCTCTCAGCAATGGTTTCTTCCCTCACAGGCTCAATCTACCTGATTATGTTCCTTCTAATCAGTAACCTCAGTTCCTGTAGTAATAACGGTGCTGTCTGCTTTATATAGGCTTTCTCTGAGACTGAAGCGTAACTGAAAAGGAGAATTAGAGGAGCTGATTATTATGAGGACACCTGTATTTTTGTCTAGTCTTCATGTGAACTCCAGAGTGCACTCATTTATGCAAACTGATGTAAGTGAAAGAGAAGCAGAGAAGGAAGCATAAAGAAGAGAGTGGACCTATAAAGTTATGCACCTGGGTGGTAGAAAAAAAAACAACTCTAAAACTCCCCAGTGCTGCTCAAAACACATTTGAACTTCAGATGGAAATACACAAGCAAAAGTGCTTGGGATTCAAATATCTTCCCTCAGATAAACCTTTAAATATACATTCTAAAAGCTAAAACAATCTTGAACTCAATACAAGCCATAATGCAGAAGTTAATTCTCAAAAATGGAGATGATTTAAGATTGAAGCAAAAATCCATCTGTATAAACATTGCTTTTTTAAATTAAAGGAATAATCTTTACAACTTACTCAAAATTGTCTTTGAAGTTATACCTTGAATCGTGCTTCTTGAGAACGCAGAATTGTGGCAGGCTTGTGTAATGACTGTTTACCCAGAGTATAAGATTGAAGTGGATTTTCAGATTAAAAATAAAACTCTTAAGTATGTCAATCCCCATCTGATCAAAGCACATAAACTAAATTTTGATCAAGTGCTTCATTAACGATATCCCCAAGTAAAGCTGCACTTCTGTCGGTCTTCTTTAAAGAATAAGCTGTCAAAATGATTGAAGTCCATATAAAGAAATCTGGAGTTATATTTAGGGTTTACCTTGCCTCTTTTACACCTTTGCAGTCCCTGACACAGGGTATGGCAAACGGTGAGTGTTCAATACATGCTTATGTAATGCAAATAAAAGTATATAATATGTCATTGCCATTGATTTTTTTTTAAAAATCCATGCTCTATATCTGTTTCACTTTTACCAAAAATCACAATGTTCCCAGGCTCCTGAAACAACTTAAATACTGCTATTCTTTACAATAAAATATTTGGCAATTTTAAGCATGTGCTATGCTAGAAGTAATTTAAAATGTGACTGATTCTTTTTTTCCTTGCTCCTTTTTCTACTCTCAATTTCCAGACGTAGAAATTTCATTTAGAGAGAACAGGAGGTGTTGGTAGGAGAAGCTCATTAATCGTACCATATCCCTTTGCTTACAAAGAGTACTGCATCTAAATTACAGAAGAACTAAAGAAACCTTGTAGCATGAGTATATAATTAGCAGTGCTGCTAAGTGAATGGAAATGGAGGTTGCCTAACTTAATTAACTGTAATCATTACTCATTGTTGTCCTGGTTAGAAAGATTAGTTGAGGATATTTCTTCTGTAGCATTATAGAAGCATTTTGGCTTCCTCCTTACATGTACAAATGATTATACTGCAAAGAAAAAAATCTGCCATGCCCTTTCAATCAGATATAAACTTTTCTGAACAATTAAATTCCATATCTTAGTTTAGTGAGCAGAACAGGAAAGATGAGGAAATATGTTGTGATTCTAAATGTGAAGAAATTAAGAAAAAATAGATAATTACAGAAGTTAGTGGTCTGAAGAGAAGAAAAAAATAGACTCTGTTTATTAGTTTCTATAAAGAAACTAGCTCTTTGCCAGGGAGGAAGGAAATTACAGATTAAGATTCAAAAGAGCAAAAGTGGAGATAACAGTATGAAAAAGTGGCACTGTCCAATCAAATTCATCACAAGTACACAACAGGTACAAAGTGGCCAAAGAATGCTTTCCCATGATTTATCCTTTTAGAAGACACATGCATTTGTGGAGTATTTATTTTTCTGATTTAATGCAAATTGCATTAAATTCACACCTATCAAAAACCTTTATTAATTCAAGAAGAATAGGAATTCCTGTGATAGTTGGCTGTCACTGGCAGGGTTTGTCATTTGTCCTCCAATCACCAGTGCTGAAATATTCACAGCAACTCTGCTACCAGGGAATTAATGTTATTCAGGGATCTTCACTGTTATAGGAAATAAGCTAACAGTTACCAAGTATTGCATTTCAAGAATCTTCACAGTAAATCTATAATATTTACATTGTTTTAGTTATACCAATTTTACAGGTGAGGAGACTAGCTCAGAGACCTTTCCCTGACTCATCCTGATAATTAGAAATGGCTACAAATCCAATTTTGCCTGATTCCCTAGATTAGTGTCTCAAAAGTTAAGGAGCATACAATCGCCTGTGCATCTTAGTTTAAAAAAAATCATTCTGTTTTAGCAGTTTTGGGTGGGAACTGAGATTCTGCAGTACCTACAGGTTCTCAGGTATATCTGCTGTGGTGGATCGTGGACAACATATTTGGGTAGCAGTGTCCCAGAGCAGTGTTTCTCAAACATTGCTAAAAAATTTGGGAAACTTTTGAAAACCCCAGTGCCCAAGCTGCACTTCATTTCAATGAAATCGGAATCAATCTATTACTTTTTCAGTACTTCAGTAGATAACATATTCATATTTCAGGATATTTGCTATGTGCCCAGGGTCGCCGTATAATTAATAGAGTTTGAAAGGAACATAGTAGTAAGTTGAAATGAGTACAAAACTAAACCCCGAAGCTGGAAGCATTTCCACTAAGATCCAGAACTAGACAAGCATGCCCACTTTCACAATTACTATTCAATGTAGTTCTGGAAGCTTTAGTCAGAGTCATTAGACAAGAAAAAGAAATCAAAGGGATACAGAAGGAAAAGAAAGAAGTCAAATTATGCTTTTTGCAAATGATATGATCCTATATATAGGAGAACCAAAAGAATCTATTAAGAGATTATTGGAACACATAAGAGAGCTTGGACAACTTGCCAAAATCAACAGACAAAATTCATTGTTTTTTGTATACACAAATAATGCCATAACTGAGAAAGAACATCTAAGATCAGTCCCCTTTCTCAATAGCTATAAAAATTTAAATATCTTGGGATAAGTTTACCCAAGGATGTTGAAGAACTCTACAGTGAAAATTATAAAACATTAAGGAAAGAAACTGAAGAAACAAGACCCCTACTTCACATTCAAAATAAAAAATCAACTCATAATGGATCAGGGATCAAATATAAGATCTGAAACCAAAAAATTATTAAAGGAAACACTGGAAGACATTGGCAGAGAAAAAGAATTCTTGGATAAGATCCATGAAGCACAGGCAAAAAAGGCAAAAATAGATGAATGGGATTACATCAAGCTAAGAAGCTTTTGCACAGCAAAGGAAACACTCAGCAAAGGAAAGAGGCAACAGACAGAAAGGGAGAAAATATTTGCAAAGTATATATCTGATAGAGGATTATTTCATGGATGTTTAAGGAGCTCAAGCAACTCAACTCAAACAAAATAAGCAATCCAGTTAAGAAATGGGCAAAATGTATGAATAGGCATTTTTCAAAGGATGAAATACAAATGGCCAACAGATACATAACAAATACTCAGAATCACAAGCCATCAAGGAAATGCAAATAAACACCACAATGAGGTTTGACCTCACCCTAGTTCGAATGGCTATCACTCAAAATTTTAAAAAATAACAAATGCTGCTGATAATATGGGGGAAACTGTACCCTAATACACTGTTGGTGAGATTGTAAACTAGTACAACCATTATGAAACAGCATGGAGATTCCTCATAAATCTGAAAATATATCTACCATATGACCTAGTCATTCCACTTCTGGGTATTTACTCAAAGGAAATGGAATCAACATATGAGAGAGTTATCTGTACCACCATGTTTATAGCAGCTCAACTCATAAAGCTAAGATATGGAATCAACCCAAATGTCCATCAGCTGATGACTGGATGAAGAAATTGTGAAGGCTGGCATTGTGGCATACCAGGTAAATCCGCTGAGTGCAATGTTGGCATCCAATATGGGTGCCAGTTCAAGACCTGACTGCTCTACTTCTGATCCAGCTCTCTTCAAATGTGCTTGGGAAAGCAGTGGAGAATGGCTCAAGTGTTTGAAACCCTACACCAACATGGGGGACCTGGAAGAAACTCCTGGCTCCTGGATTCAGCCTGGCCAGCTCTGGCCATTGTGGCTCTTTGGTGAGTGAACCAGCTATGGAAGACCTCTTTCTATATATCTCCCTTTCTAACTCTGACTTTCAAATAAATAAAATATATTTAAATAAATACAACTTACCAGCTTAAAAAATTGTCATGGGTATACATGATGAAATACTACTCAGCCATAAAAAATGAAATTCTGTCTTTTGCAACAAAATGGATGTTACTGGAGACCATTATGCTTAGTGAAATAGCCAGTACCAAAATGACAAATACATTTTCCCTGATTTGTAACTAATATACAGTGGACAAAAAATGTAATGTAGACAATCAAAATTGACATTTTGAGATTTAACTATTTTTTATATCCCTTGTCTACACTCCTGAGAAAGAGTGGTTTTTCTACTTACTACTTGTTGAGTTCTTTATTTAGTGGAGGGTTAAGCTTGTGATTATAAAGAAAACTGAAAGGTCATTGTAAAATTAAAAAAAATGAGGAGGAGGAGGGAGTGTGGGAGTGAGGGATAGAGGGAGAGTATGGTAGGGATATCATTATTCTCTTAAAAGTGTACATATTAAATAAAAATGTGAAAAAATTAAAGGAAAAAAATGAAGAATGACGGGTGTTTGAGGGAGTGGAGAAGGGAGGCAAGTATGATTATCTCCTTAAATTTTTATCTATGAAATATATGAAACCTGTTCTTTTTATATTATTAATTTTTTAATGGTCTACAATCTCAGAAACATAAATGCAGCACAATTCATCACTTTGTGGTTACAATCTATTTCATAAATGATCCTCATTTTCCCCACCAGGCCTTATAAAGATGAGGATCATTTTGATTGGTGACAGCATGACCACTATCAGATTATACCTTCTCAAACATTTTTGCTTGTAATGAAGGGAGGATGTGAGCAATCAGTGGGGTCCAAATTGTGCTTCCTCATAGATCCTAGGAGCACCTGTTTATAGGGGTTTTTCTAGGTATTTCCCTTATCATTAGTAGTCCAACTATTAGTTTCAATGGGGACAGCTTGAGCCACTGCTTATGACAAAGGACATTGTATTTTTACACAGATGCTTGGAAAAGCAGAGTGGTAAGTCTGAAATTATTACCCACACTCCCTTAACTCATTCTTGTGATCCTGGCATAAGACAAAGCTGGACTTCAAAACGTATGCTTTCTTAAAAAAAGTATTTCTTTAGGTTGGGATGGGGAGGGAGCTACTTTTTGTAATTTTCAAGAACTACCACAAAAAATAGGAGCAGACCTGGGAACAACGAGTATAATGAAAAGTTTTTGGGAGTTCATTTGGAAGGAATTCAGCACTAATTTTATATTACAGGAAAGGTTATGTAAACATTTAGCATCAGTAGGCCTGCCATAGATAAAATAGATTGACAACATGAAATACAGATTCAAAGCTCAGGCTCTGGACTCAAAGCACATCAATTAGGGTTTGAATTCCAATTCTGCTACATACTAGTTGTGCAAACATGGCATGTTATTTAAACTACATTTCACTATCTGTAAAATGGGAATAATGTTAATTCCAGCTTCCTAAGGCTATGGTTAAGGTCAGCAACAAGGTGTTTAATACAGTTCCTGGTGTAATGTTAGTGCTAAATAAATAGTAGGCACTATTTATCAATAATAACAATAATATGATAATTCACATGCTCCATGTCTTTGGGGGAAATTAAATTAAATGATGAATACAAAATAATCCTTTGAACTGAAGACCACAATTGTGTTAGGGATGGATTTTCTTTATTTTAATAATATGTTTTCCATATCTTGCTTTTAAACATATAGTGGTAAGTAAGCAAGGAGTACAGCTATCAAAGATTCAGCTACAATAAGGGTTCTGAGAGGTTAAACTCCTATTCAGAGTTAAAGCCAAACTTACTGCCTATATATGGTAGTACAAACCTAAATATACAATACATCAGGGAACAATGTGGACTCCGAATTCACAGACCTAAAACTAGAACTTCAATAACCTGGTGATGTGCTGAATAAATTGGAAGTAATTCCATTAAATCTTTGTCTCTAGAGTTATTATTCCAAATACTCACATTTTTTAAAGTGCCATCTTGAAAATTGCATTTCCTGAAGTCAACTTCAAGTAGCAGTAAGCCACCCATCTCATATTATAAAAAGAAAAATGAGACCAGCCTATAAACACATTATCAAATACAGTATCTCTAAATATGAGCTGGGAGGTATTATTGCTCAATGGAAGACAGTTTAAGAGGATACACAGCTTTCTCCGCAAGAGCAAAGGATCCTAGCCATAACTGTTCTGCAGTAACCTTGGAAAGGTATACTTTTTTTCTTCAAACTGTGCTATGATTTCTGTTTATCTCCTAGGGAGGAAATTTAGTTGCAGCCATTAAGTTCAGGAAAGCCAAGTTCTTGGCAGCTCTCAGCCAGTACCTTTACGGTTTCCATAATCACATCACTGTGATGAGTGTGTCAATGTTCACATATGATATTTTTTTTTTGACAGGCAAAGTTAGTGAGAGAGAGAGACAGAGAGAAAGGTCTTCCTTTTCTTTTGGTTCACCCCCCAAATGGCCACTAAGGCCGGCGCACTGCGCCGATCTGAAGCCAGGAGCCAGGTACTTCTCCTGGTCTCCCATGTGGGTGCAGGGCCCAAGCACTTGGGCCATCCTCCACCGCCTTCCCGGGGCACAGCAGAGAGCTGTACTGGAAGAGGAGCAACCGGGACAGAATCCGGCGCCAACTGGGACTAGAACCCGGGGTGCCGGTGCTGCAAGCAGAGGATTAGCCAAGTGAGCCACGGCACCGGCCCACATATGATATTAAGCACAATTTTCGTTACCTGTTTATTTTTTCATATTCTTTTATTTTCGATTTAATGTCTTTCCCATGAAGTTAAGGTAAGTTCGAAGAAAAAGGCAGAGAATAATACATTTAGTATCAAATGAATATTTGCTTTTAGAAATCAAACATGTTGAAAATCTATCTGGTTGTTTGTTGTGGATGTTCAGTGTTAATATTCATACCATATGATGAAAAACCATTTTAATCAGAATTATATTTAAAGGTCTTTTGAACTAAAATCTCACCAAGTGGAATATTTCTGAGTATTAAGTTTTTATGTAAACGTGAACATCTGGAAGAGCTTCAGCCAACTTAGGGCTATTATTTCTCTCAGCTTCCTTCCTCAAACAGAGCTCACAAGTTCCCTTTCTTAGCTTTAAGCTTTTCTCAATGAACTGAGTAATGGAATCTTGAGGGACAACTTTAAATCCAGCAGTAGAAGTAAAAACCTTCCCCACTGATAAGTAAAAGGATATTTCTGGCAACAAAATCCATCAACTATAGGAGGCATATACCTAACTCAGTCAGCCTTCAATTAAATGCTATTCAGTAATCCCTGATGGCAACAAAGGGTTAGAGTAAAAATTTAAAAGTATATAGATACATCACAGAAGATCCAGTCTCAGAGAATGGTTTCCTTAGTTCTTGGTCCTGAGATTATATGAAAATTTCCCAGAACATTTAAAATCCCATTGTTAATAATAATGTATTGTACATTTAAAAAGTTTCTGAAAGAATAATTCTTAACATTCTCTTCCCCAGAAATGGTAAATTGGTGATATGATGAAAATGTTAATTAGCTGAATGAATCTGTTGATAATGAATATACATAGATCAAAACATCACATTATACATATTAAATATAGAAAATTATTACTTTTCAACTAAAATTTAAAAAGTTTAAAAACTTTTAATGCTTCTAAAACATGAGAAAAACTATTTAGTAAATTTGTTATTTTATAACTAAACTGTAAACCAACAGAACTGATTGTTCAATTTATAATCTGCATTTGGTTAATGTCACTATATCACCTATTGCAAAGACAATGATCATACACGTTATTTAACATCATGGCTGCTGCCACCCATGGAGATCTAGATGAAGCTCCTGGCCCTGGCCTCAACCTGGCCCAATCCTGCCCATTGCAGCATGTGAGGAGTGTATAGGAGATCTCATTATTTATATAGTAATAATCTAGTAATTATAAAGTCAGCCCAATGAAGTAGGTATAGCCCTGATCTTTACAAATCTCCATGTGCCTACAATACTGCCACATATGCATATCACCTACCCCAGTTCTTTCAATTAAGCTCTTGATAGGATATTTTCCACCCACTCTTTAAATTGCATCATCTGGCTTTCATTGCTCACCACATAGAAATGACTTCTACTGAAACACATGGTTCTATAGGGATCTTCCACCATTACATTATAATAGATTTATTTATTTACTTACCTAAAGTTTTATGTAAGTTGTATAAGTTTAATATATTTCATATATACAGATTTAGGAATATAGTGACACCTCTCCCACCCTCCCTCCCACCCACACTCCAACCCTCCTCACCCCCTGGATTCCCACTTTTAATTTTTACAAAGATCTATTGTCAGTTAATGATTGAATAGTTAACCCTACACTAAGTAAAAGAGTTCAACAAATAGTATGAAGAGAAAAGCAAATAAGCAAACAAAACAAAACACTGTTCCTTAACAAGAGACAAGGGCTATAAAAAAATCATCAAATCTCAATATATCTATCTCAACCCAATACATCACATTTCAGGTACTCTATTAGTTAAATCAGGGAAAATGTATGGTATCTATTTGGCACTGGCTTATTTCACTAAGTATAATGGTTTTCAATTGTATCCATTTTGTTATAAAAGACAGAATTTCATTTTCTTTACAGCTGAGTAATATTCCATAGTATGTATGTATATGTTTGTGTGTGTATACACACACACACACAATACTTTATCCAATCAACAGTTGATGGACATCTGGATTGATTCCATGTCTTAGGTATTGTGAATTGCGCTGCAATAAACATGGAAGTGCAGATAACTCTTGTTTACTGATTTAATTTCCCTTGGATAATTTCCTAGGATTGGGATGGTAGGCCTATATTCAGATTTCTGAGATATCTGCATACTGTCTTCCATAATGGCTACATCAGTTTACATTCCCACTAGCAAATGGAACAGGGTACCCTTTCCCCACATCCTTGCCACCATTTGTCATTTATTGATTTCCATGCTATCAAAAGCAATTTACAGATTCAATTGTGAAGCCAATCAAAATATCAAATGATATTAGTCACAGATCTGGGAAAAAATGATGCTAAAATTCATATAGAAACACAAGAAACCCTGAATAGCTTAAACTATCTTATACAACAAAAACAAAGCCAGGGGCATCATAATACCTGATTTCAAGACATACTACAGGATAATTATAATCAAAACAGCTCAGTACTGGCACAAAAATCGACTTGTGGACCAATGGAACAGAAGAGAAACTTCAGAAATCAATCCGTGAATCAACAACCAACTTATCTTTGACAAACGAGCTAATATCAATCCCTGGAACAAGGACAGTCTCTTCAACAAATGGTGCTAGGGAAACTGGATCTCCAAGTGCAAAAGTATGAAACTATATCCCTACCTTACAGCTTACACAAAAATGCACTCAAAATCGGTCAAAGACCTAAGTCTAAAACCCGATAGGATCAAATTACTAGAGAACATTGAGGAAACTCTGCATGGCATTGGCATAGGCACAGGCTTCTTGGAAAAGACCCTAGAAGCACAGTCAATCAAAGCCTAAATTGACAAATGGGATTACATCAAGCTGAAAAATTTCTGCAATGCAAAAGTAACATTCAGCGAAGTGAAGAGGGAACCTACAGAAAGGGAGAAAATATCTGCAAGGTATGCAACTGATAAAGACTTAACATACAGAATCTGTTAAGAGCTCAAGAAATTCAACAACAACAAACAAACCAATAACCCAGTTAAGAAATGGGCAAAGGACTTGAACAGGCATTTTTCAAGAGAGGAAATTCAAACGGCCAATGGACACTTAAGAAAACACTCAGGATCACTAGCCATGAGGGAAATGCAGATCAAAATCACAATGTTTCACCTCACTACAGTTAGAATGGCTCTCATATAGATTATATTTATAAAATATTTTAATATATTAAAGAATGTAAAGACTGGCTTTACAGTTTTCTGTTCCATAGTGCCTCCTACCACTGTTATTGATACAATATGATAGCAAATATTTACTTCAAATTTCATGTTGATATATACCTCACTGATATGCAGAATACATTGTTGAAATAAATAGTCACTAAAAAGGTATAAATTTGCTCTAACTTTTGCAAAATATGCTAGACTTCCATAGTTCAAAACTAGAACCATACTAAATATTGATCAAATATGAATATAAATATTTCTGGTGTATCTAATTAATAGACTTATAGGCAGTCAATAAAAATCAAATTATTGAGGCCTGTGTTGTGGCACAGCAGTCTATGTCTCTCCTTGTGATGCCAGCATCCCACATCAGAGTGCTAGTTTGAGTCCCAGGTGTTCTGCTTCTCATTGAGCGTCCAGCTAATGCATCTAGGAAAGCAGAAGACTGCCCAAGTTTTTGGGCCCCTGTCACCCATGTGGGAGACCCAGAAGGAGTTCTTCAACCCTGTTTAGCCTTGTCCAGAACTGGTTATTGTGGCAATGTGGGCAGTGAATCAACAGATGGAAAATAGCTCTCTTTCTCTCCCATTCTATTGCTTTTTCAAATAAATAAGTAAATCTTCAGGAAAAAAATCAAATTATTAGAGTATTTAAATACAGGAGAAAAACAAATGTGCTATCAAGTTAATTATTCAGCTTACCAAATTATATGCATATTATTATATAAAAAGTCATTATTAGGAATTAAAAATTGGGGCTCTAGAGCTTGTTAGGTTTGGAATTCTGATTCCATTTCATACTGGCACTGTGATCTTGAATAAGTCATTGAACCTTTTAATTGCTCCAATTTACACATTCTTAATATGGTATAATAATAGTACTTAATTCATAAAATTGTTTTGAGGCATAAATGGATAATATTTAAGAGGCAGGTATTTGGTCTAGTAGTTAAGACATTGGCTGGGATGCTGATATCCCATATCTGAATGCCTGGGTTTGTGTGCTGGTTCCACTCCTGACTCCAGTTTACTGCTGAAATACATCCAGGGAAACACAGTGATGACTCAAATATTCAGGTCCCTGCCATCCATGAGCAAGATATAGATGGAGTTCCTGGCTCCCAGCTTCAGCATGGTTCAATTTTGGTCATTGCATGCATTTGGAGAATGAATATGAGATTTCAGTCTGTCTGTCTCTGTTTCTTTCTCTCTCTGCCTTGCAAATAAATAAGCAAAGAAGTTTAATGGGTAACATTTAACATAAAAGGTGCGTGGACTATTTTGTGGTGCATATCAAAAGCTCAAAGTTAGCTATCATTATATAATTCTCAATAGAAACGCATGTCTCACACAGATAACACTACTCTGGAATAGTCAAATTATGGAAAACTACTATCTTCGTTGTGCTTTTGTGTATTCTGCTTTGGACAGTGAGTGCACATCATTTTATATCATTTAAAAACAGTTTCTTTCAAAATAAATGAAATGTTTTCTGGAGGTGGCATAGGTAAGATACATTGAAAGGTAACAGAGCTATGAAAGGGAGCAAAACCCAAAAGCTATTTTCATCTCAAAAAGCGGGCTGCCTGTAAAATAATAGATATTGCTCTGCAGCAATGCTATATTTCATTAGTTCTGTGGTTTGAATGCTTATGACCTACTTTAAATTCCCAATTTGACCTCTAATCCTCAATGCTATAGTATTACAGGTAGGGTCTTAAAGAGGTGATTAGGTCATAAGGGTAGAGCCCTCACAACTGGGACAAGTATGCTTTTGAAGAGGCCTTTACAGCAATTTGGGACGTAAGCCAGTGGATGGAACATCTCTCTCTGTCTCTTCTCTCATTTCTTTCAATAATTCTGCATTTCAAATAAAGAAATCTTTAAAAATCCATTTGTGCTATATTGCCCCAATTTATATACACATTACCTAAATATTTCTTTACAGAAGTCTATTGAGTTATATGACATAAATATTATCATTGCCTATTTGACAGGGAAAAACATCAGAAAGGTACAATTTAGCCTATTCACTCAGTATTTCCTTGCAGCAAAATCTTTACTTGGAATTAGTTAATTAAATCCTTACAGTAACAATCTCCTAGTCCTAGTTTCCATTGCTATAGGCTATTTTCTGGAAAATGCTATATAGGTTAAAGAAGACAGGTATGATGCAGCAGCTTAAATGATAATGACATTGCTCAATGCATTTGCTATATTTTGTTTACCCATTTACTTTTATTCATTTCCTGACAACTATTCTATCTGTTTACTTTTATTTGTTTCATTATTTATCTTTTGCAAATCTTTATATTTTCTTTGCCTTGGTGAAAAATCATAAGCATCCCTTTTTTTGAAGATTTATATATTTATTTGAAAGGCAGAGTTACAGAGAGAGAGAGAGGGAGAGACCTTCCATCTGCTGGTCCATTCCACAGAAGGCCACAATAGCCAAGGTTGGGCAAGGCTGAAGCCAGGAGCTAGGAGCTTCTTCCAGGTCTCCCACATGCGTAGCAGGAACCTAAGTATTTGGGCCATCTTCTGCTGCTTTTTCCTGGCCATTAGCAGGGAGCTGGATCAAAAGTCGAACAGCCCAAACACAAACGGGTGACCATACAGGATGCCAGCATTGAAGGTGGTAGCTTTACCTGCTGTGCCACAATGTCAGTCCCAGACTTCCCTTTCTTTTTATCACAGAATGGATTTTTGTCTTCTCAGGGCCTCCCTTGTAAGCATTTCCCTCCCCTCCTCCTTTTTATAACCATTCTTGATTATTTTTAGTGGTACTCATAAGAATTCCCTTTTCCCCCAGCTTTTGGCATTTGTTTGGTGTCATTTCTTGTTCTTTGACGTTTTCCATATCTAACTATTCCCCATCTCACCTCTGCACTGAACCACATTTATCCTCTGCTTTTATTTGTTTCCCATCTTGGAGGCTGACAACTAAGGGGACAGTATCATTCCTCAATATGTTTCTCTGGCTTACTCATGAAATCACCAGCAGCCTCTTTCACACACAAAATGTCTAGTCCAAGTCTGAAGATGAATAGTCATTAGGGAAGTACATACTTTGTATAAATAAGAACCTTTGGGCTCCCAGCTTCTTCCTGTGCCCATCAGCTTTAAGGGACAGTGATGATTCTTTTTGACTTTAAAAGAGAACAAGAGGCCTAGACATTATGTTTCTGCCATCAATGGTTAGGAGCTATTGCTCTGTATTGAAAGTATCATAAATGCATCCTTGAGTCAGTGGTAAGTTCATTAATTAGGTCTTATGATGATGTCTTGAAATGCTGGTTAATATCTGAGTTTCAAGTGGGTTTGCTGGCTCAGCAGGCATACTGTAGTACATTAAGATAATATTATAATATATATTTTCTGTGTGAGAGAGGTTACTGGTGATTTCATGGTAAGTAGGTGATTTACTGTTAACATTACACACATTACTCTTAATATTTTTGATTGGTTTATAAAGAACAGTGTGGAGTTTGTGCTTTTGTCTTAATCAGAGGTTGAAATAGGAAGTGATACTTTTCCATCATGCTTTGTAGATTTTTCTGAGTAATACAAAGATGTTTAGGAGGAAATAAATGCTGATATTTTAAAAGGAAAGTTTTAGATACTAACTTGACATTAAGTTTTAATGGAAATACCCAGAATCTATGCAGACACTTGTATATTTTCCTCATCATAAACAATAATGACTGTAACCTTGGACAAATCACTCTATTTTCTGAGCCTCAGTTTTCTCATCTGTAAAATAAGGAGGCTGGACAAAATAGTTTTGTAAGGTCCTATCCAGCTTTAGCCCGTTATGACTTATATCCATTTACTTATACAACACTGCCCCTGAGAAACACACATTTATACAATTATAGGGATGAACACTCAGGACTCCATTTAATAGATTTTCCTGACAAAGCCACTATACTATACTGCTAACAGGCACTTTCCCCTGAGATAAATAAGCTATCCTGCAAATGCTAATGGAAGTGACCCTGAAAGGTCTTCCAACAGGAATTAAAGAAATTGGGCAAAAACAAACAAACAAAAAGCAAACAAAAACCTAGCTGTGGCATAGTGACTGGATGTATCTATGTACTAACTTCTATTTCCTACTGATTCCTCCACCTAAAATTATACCAGTATATTTTCCCCAGGATAACAATGATATAAACTGCTACGTACCATACACTAACTACATTGAGAACATATTTTAAGTGATGCAAATCTTTCCAAAAAAGCTATAAAATGAGGCTATTTTTATCCCCATGTTCAAAATAAACAGAGGTACAAAGAGGCTAAGAAACTCCCCCAAAGTCATTAAACAGCAACACTGAAATTTGAATTCAGCAGTTGGCCTAGGTCCAGATTCATGCACCTAATAATTGCCTCTTATAATATGGTTTATCCATCCATTTTCTTGTTTTCCTTGTTACTATGAGATTGACATAATTTCTTAGAAGGCTCATCAGAGTCAGGAATATAGGCCTACACTGTAGAGTATAACAAATTCTTGTAGTCTAAAACTGAACTCATTCTCATAAGTAATGTTTTCCTTGTGACTTTGTTATGGCTCAAATATTTTAAATGAGTACTCATGTATTTCCTGAGGCTATCTTCAAATGTGGGCCTTGCTATGTATATTATCCAAAGTAATTGACCTGTGCATTCAAAATGCAAAAAAAAAATCCTGGAAATATAAAATATAAATGTATATCTCCCCTATAGTATGACAGTTTAAAATTTTTAAATAGCTGTTTGGAGAAGTGAAGAGGAGCCTCAAGGATACTCAGTGTGATCGGATAGCTGGAACTGTGCAAACTTTATTAAGGAGACCAGCTATAAACTAAGCAGAATTTTCTTTCATTGGTTGCATGAAACTGCTTTCACTTTCTTTGCAATCATCATCCAAGTAAAATTTTATAGGTGTAGCAAACCCACATGCACCTAATTGCTCTCTAGGGTAGTAAAACAACCGGTCAGCAGATCCACCAAATATATTCAGTGAGTTTCACTTAAGCTAGCCATATACTCCCCAAAAGTGACTCACAGTACTGGAAATTAATTTTCTCGCTGTGAAATCACAACTCTGAATTATCCAATGCTAGGACTAAAATTTCATGCTGTTTATACATATTTGCACATGCATGTGCACACATTTCATAGCAAGGCTATAAATAATTTGAATCAAAATGTCTAAATAATCCATTAAGATTGCCTACACCAAGCCAAAATTGGGCTAGAAAAATCAAAGTTAAGAATGCTAAGTTGGTGAAAATGCCAAGTAGTCCATTTGTACTTTGAATAATCAGGACTGTAGTGATTCAAGTAGTGCCTCATCATCAAAAGTCATCTTGCACAGCAATAGAGCTTCAATGTGAAATAGACCAAAAGAAAGGTTTGATTTCTAATTTTCTAATTGACTAATTCTTGGGTACTCCTTCCTCCAAGCCCCAAATTGACCTTCTAAATAGTTCAGAGCATCCCCAAAAGAGATGAAAGTGGAAGCCTTTGCATCCTCTAGTTTGTCACCTTTCAAAGATAAAGTTAATGGAATTAGGTAACCCCAAAAGATGATTGTATATGGCCTGTTGTATTGTTAGATATCTGAGGTAATTCAATGCATTTCAGTAAATATGTGGTTGGAAAACATAAGGAGGCAAAGTGATGATATCAATTTAAACAGTATCCACATCTCTTGTACATGCTACAGTATAGCTTTTGATGTTTGTCAACTCACAAATATTGTTGAAAGGAAGAGATGGAGTTCTCAACTTTCCTAAAGAAAATAGAGTCAAATGCTGAATATGACATTGAGAACGATCATAGGAAATGAAATGGTCATTTTTAATTAATTCATCTACAAAACATTTTTAAACATCAATAGAGGCAATGCATATACATAGAAGTTAATCACAAATAACCTAATAGTGATTATTTTTTCTTATCATAATCATCAGTTAGATTTACAGATAAAGAAAAATGGATGTTGAATATTTTAATAGATGCTTTAATTTTCCTTATATTAATGTTTGAGTTGGTATTACCATTACATATTTTAGATCTTCAATACTCTAAATTTATAGACAAAAGGTATGTTTTTATATGATTAATATTTGGTATCAGAAATTGTGCTACTTTTCTCCTGGCATCTTATGAAGCACTCATTATTACAATAATGTTATAAGGAAATTGGGTCTAAAAAAGGCACTTTAAGATGATATTGCTAGAAAATGAGAGGAAAAAGTTAAATAGATTATTTCAAAACTTATTCTAAGTTTATTTTTTTAACTACATCATTATATATTATCTTCCTGTTTCCAGAGAATACAACAACAAAATGTCTATAAATTAGAAAGCTTTTTATTCCTTTGGGTTAGAGGGCTGATGATAACCTTGGTAAGAAAGCTATTGTCAAAGTTCTTATTGTTGATGTTTTTAATAAGAGCAAAAATGTCTTTGATGTTTACCTTTTATATGGAATCTGGAATTTGATCTATACACATTATATATATATATATATATAACCTCTTAGAGTATTAACCAAAAGATACAAATTTTTTTTTTCTTGTAGCATTAACTTGTCCTCACTTTCTAGATACTTCCTTGTGTGATCTGAAGCACAAGGAAAGAAACATATGTAATATAGAGAAAACTAAGACTACAGCTTTTAAAAATAAGCAAAGAAGTACTATCTGATGTCAATACAAATTAATATAAATACTGGAAAATATTTTATAGCCCACGATTTGAAGCATAAAGAAAATGATAAAAATCTTAACAATTTTATATTAAATTAATTACCCTCTGTTTATATGTAGTATATATTCAAAAATTTTAAAAATTAAGTTTTAACTGTGTTTTACTTTACCAGCAGTAATGTGAAGGATAAATTTTACAATAACTTAGGCAAATTTTAGAAACAAGAGATTGTTCAATCAGAAACTCACTCAGAGCATGAGGTAGCTAGATAGTTGGATATTAAGACTGGCGAGGGCTGAGTGGAGTCCATAAAAGAGCAGTGTTTTCTTTTTCTTTTTTTTTTTTTTTTTTTTTTTTTTTGACAGGCAGAGTGGATAGTGAGAGAGAGAGACAGAGAGAAAGGTCTTCCTTTGCCGTTGGTTCACCCTCCAATGGCCGCTGCGGCCGGCGCACCGCGCTGATCCGATGGCAGGAACCAGGTGCTTTTCCTGGTCTCCCATGGGGTGCAGGGCCCAAGCACCTGGGCCATCCTCCACTGCACTCCCTGGCCACAGCAGAGAGCTGGCCTGGAAGAGGGGCAACCGGGACAGAATCCGGCGCCGCGACCGGGACTAGAACCCTGTGTGCCGGCGCCGCTAGGCGGAGGATTAGCCTAGTGAGCCGCGGCGCCAGCAAGAGCAGTGTTTTCTTAGAGAGCAAAATTAAGATTCAATCCTGTCTTTGAACTTCTCTCAAGTAGTAGATGTACATGTTTGGCAACTTGGCACTCCTTACTCCACCACTTCACAGGTTCCCTCTAATTTAAATACCTCTGAAAAATGTACCACTGCTTTCCTTATAGATTACGGAAGAGCAGGTTTTCCTGAAGCTCAAAAGTGCCATTGTTAATGCTTCAAACTACTGTCTACTTTCCAGGCCTATGATTGTGTCAATGTTTGTCTAATAAGCCCTTACCAAGTTGAAACATGTTCAGTTAAGCTCTCTTTGCCCAGGACCTGTATAGAACAGCTATATATTGAGTGACTAAGAGAGTCGTAGAATTTCTTTATGATAAACATGAGTTTGAAACTATATTAGGTACAATTCATGTATTTTAAGAACTTCATTGGGGTTGGTGCTGTTGCATATAGGGTAAAGGCACAGGCATCCCATATGGGCACAAGCATCAAATATGGGTACTCCTTCAAGTCCTGGCTGCTCTTCTTCCAATCCAGCTCTCTGCTGATATGCCTGGGAAAGCAGGGGATGATGGCCCAAGTGTGTGGGCCCCTGTACCCGTGTGGGAGACCCAGATGAAGCTCCTGGCTCCTGGCTTTGGATCAGCTCAGTGGCAGCCGTTGAGGCCATTTGGGGAGTGAACCAGTGGATCGAAGACCTTTCTCTCTGTTTCTCCCTCTGTCTGTAACTCTATCTCTCAAGTAAGTACAAATAAATCTTTAAAAAGAAAAATAACTTCATAATAATCTTCCACATTAGGTATAAATGTATTTTCACATGAGAAAACTTGGAAAGATTTTTTTCCAGGTACCTTGCTGACTATGAGACTTGTCTCCCCCTGCCCCCACTCCACCTTCCATTCTTCACTCCATTTAATGGCCTCCTTAAACACAGAAAAGAAATCATGTTTCTGGGTGTTTGTATTAGGCAATCATTCCTCCAGTAATGTTTTGCCCCAATATGACTGAATCATTCTAGACACTCTTGCCTTTACTGATACATTGTTCCAGCATAGCTTTTCTTTACTACCAACATGGGAGTAACTACTCAATCATTCACTATCTCAACTCACGTTATATTCAGTGATTTAGTGCTACTTGATATGTTTATTGATAACAATAAATACAGAAAGTTTCCCCTTCAAAAATGTAAGCTACATGACAAAAGGGTAATCTATAATATCCAATTGCTCCTCAACAATAGACAAATCACTCATATCATTCAAGTTGTAAGTCTCATCTCTGTACAATGAAGTAATACTTCCCAGATGGGGTCATGAAATTATAAACATATAGAACATATATTGCATTAATACATATATTATATACTATATATACATGAGTCTATGTATTATATCTCAGTATTCGTGGGGTAATGGTTCTGGGACCCCCTTCAAATATAGAAATCTGTAGATACTGAAGTTCTTTATACAAAATTTCTCAGTATTTGCATGTAATCTACACACATCCTCTTGTACACTTTAAATCATCTCCAGATTATTTTCAATACTGAATACAAAGTAAATAATATGTAAATAGTTGCTATACTGTTTTACTTAGGAATAATGACAAGAATAAATGTCTTCTTTTGTTCAGCATAGATGACATCATGTGTATCAATTAAGGCACATGAGTCTCAGAAATTCTCAAATCCACAAATTTAGAAATGTAAAAATTAGGATTCAAGATAGACTCTATTCAAAGGCATAATTTTGAATTAGATAAGTTATGTCACTTTTGTCATTATGGGTCATCCTGCTTTCATATGAATACTGTTGTAGCAGTAGAGTGAGGTGCTCACAGCAGCCCCTACAAAGGTTATTTCATAGATAATTAACACCACTTCCACTGTCAGAAACAATCCTACTCTTATGTGAGCAAGGAATCAAAAGAAGGGCACCACAGAGTTACTATTTATTAAACACAAACTAATAAAACTTGCAATGTTCCAGTTCCTCTCTCCTTTAGCCTATCTGCTATTTCCCTGGGTGTCTATTGTGAAATACTATAGTCGCATTGAAACCAGGAAAAGTGAGGCATTTCATTTTGATTTAAAAACAAATACAAAAATTCTAATAAAAGGTGATTCCTTTAAATGTATAGGCATATAAACATTCATATAAACACAAGCTTGAGTATTTGCTTTTGCGTTACATTTTTTGATTCATAGCATGGATTTCATTCTGCTGGCAAACATGTGCAGTTCAAAAGGGAGGTCTAGGCTGCTGTTTGGCACATTACCTTATTCAACAGTCCTAATAATATTTATAATTATGAACTGAATACATTTTACTGGGGTGGTAAATATCTAAGCACAATTTGAAAAATGATGACAGTACTAATTTAAACACTTTAATCTTTAAATTTATAGCCCACAAGTATGCAATTTTCTAAGTAGAATAACACACACCAGGGAGTAGTATTTGAAATGACTGAATTTTTGTCTCTGGATGTTTCTTGGCCTTTGCTCATATGATTCACCACACCTTCTAGGCATGCAATTATCTCTTAACACCTCACAACCTGTCATGCAGTATGCCATTCCTTAAATGAGAATTGGCCTCAAGTGTCATTATATACTTAGATCTTAATAATTTTAATGGAAGCTTTGACCAGTAATTTTTGTTGAACAAAAATGTATAAATTTTAACAATTTAAAACAGATTTTTCTTTTTCTAATAAAACAAAATCTTTTTATTCTATTCATAACTCACATGATTCTTCAAAATCACTTAATTGGCTGTAATTAAATTGCAGAAGTTGAAATATGTCCAACTTAAATTTCAATCTAAAATTCAGAGCTGTATTTTAAAAGTCTTGTTGCATTTATTTTACTGCATCTGCCAGAAAATGCACCACAAAATCCTTTATAGATATTCAGATGAATCTCTCTACTAGAAACAAGGAGGAATGCAGCTAATCTTGGGCTTTCATTGGTTTGATTACCATTTCAACTCTATAAATGGCTGGATGATAATTAAGGGGTGTGGAACAACCAGTACTACTCAAGAAGCAATTGCTTTTACTGAAAAAACAAAGTTTGGAAAGAAGCACAGTAAACTCCAAGAAACAATCAATTCAATTTTACACACCTCCTTACCATAGTTTTAAAAAGGAGCAGATGTGTTGAAAAGCCAGTTAAAAGATGGTTAACATTTTGTAGGGTTCAAACAGGAATAGAATCACCAACACTTGACTGTGCATATTTATTTCACAATGATTTACTGCAGTATATAACAACTATAAGCATTCCAATTTGGGAGCTTTTTCATATCGGTCAGGTATTTAAAACCTTATAGTTAAATTAAAAAAGGGGGATGGTTTTATGTAGAAGTTAGAGTACAAAAAGATATACATTCTAGACACTAAAGTAAATGCATTTATAATTATGTCATGTTTAGACGGATGCCCATTCTTATATGATATACTAACCCATTGTGATTTGTAGTGTCATTGCCTAGAAATACTAGCAATAATTAAAAATTAGGGAAATGGGAAGAAATGTGAAATAAAAAGAATGAATGGAACTATGCTAAAATCTATTTTTGTTAGCATTTTGAAATTGTTTATTTGAGAGGGAAGGAGGAGAGGAGGGGAGACAGAGGGAGGTAGGAAGGGAGAGAGAGAGAGAGAGAGAGAGAGAGAGAGAGAGAGAGAAACTCCCATCAGTTAGTCTACTCTCTGAATGCTTACAAGAGTAGGATTGGACAAAGTCAGAAAATGGGGAACTGAATCTAGGTCTCACAGGTGGGCAGCAGAAACCCACCTACTTGAGTAGTCACCTACTGCCTCTCAGGGACAACATTAGCAGGGAACTGGAATCAGGACCCAGAACCAGGCATCAAACCCAGGTACCCCAAAGTGGACATTCTAACCAGCATCTTAACTGCTAGGCCAATACCTGCCCCTCCACTCTACTCTAATGGACCTCCATTTAACTGACTCTCTGGGCTCACCAAAACTGTGTTCTCTCTGATGGAACCAGATACCTTCTCAAAGCTACTCTGTTGGAATTGAATTGTGTATTTTGGTAGATTAAGGATATCTCCAAACTTTTTTCACACTCTTCCATTGGAAAGGCAAAGTCTTCACTTCATTCCTTGAACTTGGGCAGACTCTGTAGCTGCTTTGACTACTAGAATGTAGTAGAAGAGATGTGGCCAAAGCTTCCAGGCCAAGGATTTAAGATACAGGAAATGCACTTTCTGTCTTTTCTATCATTCACTCTAGGACCATGAGCTACCATCTAAGAAGTTTAACAACACGGAATTCACCACGTTGGAGAAGTGACATGTAGGCATTATATTCATAGCTTCTCGGCCTTTTGGCTAAGATCAAGTGCACTATATTCATTAGACCTAGTTGACCAAAGTCTTGTATTTCTTCCCACCAAAGAAGCATACATGTGATTAGTTATTTCTTTAAGTCTTGTAGTCTTGTGGCCACTTCATATGCTGGATGAGTACCGCTCTGATCGTGGTTGATACCACAGAAGAGTAGTAAAATCACCCAGCTGACTCACACCCAAATGAATGAATCACAAGATATAAAAAGTGACTATGGGGGTGGGCTTTTGACCTAGCAGACAAGGCAGCACTTGAGATGCCTGCATCCTCTATCAGATGACCAGCTCTGTTCCTAAACTCAGCTTCCTGTTAATGTGCACCCTGAGAGGGAGGCAGCCAGTTATGACTCAAATAGTTGGGTCCCTGAATGCGACAGAGACCCAAAATGAGATATTGGCTTTAACCTGGTCCTATCTTGGCTGTTGTGGGCATCTGAGGAATGAACTTGGGGATGGGAATACCCTGTCTCTCTCTCTCACTCACTCTGTGTGTCCCTGTCAATCACGTCTCAATTTTTTTAAAGTGACAGCTAAATTTGGAGGTATATGTTTACATAGCAATAGGTAACAATAGTATATGGTTACTAAGAATTTCTTGGGATTGTCCCCATTCTTGCTCATGTAATGACATAATTTAATTATATGCTACACAGATGAAATATGAATATAAAATATAGAGATGTTATTTCAACAAATTCAATTCAATTTGTAGAAAGAACTCAGTGAAAGCTGCCTGAAGAAAACACAAGGCCATCAGGTGAGAGAGATAAAAATATGGAGGGAGTCTCCTCTTGGATTGTTTTGGCAAATGTCTGCATATTCCTCCTCCACTGAACAGAAATGAAAATGCGTAAGTCTCTAATATGCACTGCAAAACTCCCTTAACTTCATGGTCTTCTACGACCATCTACCTACTAATGAACACGGTCCTCATTGCTATTTCTTGAAAACACCAAATATACAACCACCTCAGAGCATTTTTTCTGTTTTTCCTTCTACCTTGAACAATTTTCCCCTTAGATACCTACTTGACTTCAATATTTCAAATCTCACTCAGTAAATCCATCCTCACACCTTATTTCATGCTATCTTTCAGGCCTTAGTCCTCCCAATCTCCCTTACCCTGCTACTTCTATTTTCCATAGCACTGATACGCTTCAAATATGCATTTTATTTGTTAACATCTCAAATTACCACTATCCTGAGTGTGGGAAGGTGAATCACCAAAGTGGAATAGATTGTTTTAAATACAGCTTCGGGGTATCATCAAAAGCAGTGATCAGCATACCTAGGCTTTTAAGCTATATTCCAAAATATTAAGAGAACAGAATATAAAGAAGGATGTTGGCACGAGTAGTGAGAGCGAGAGGTCACTATGCTTTCCTGTGTTATGCTGCCCTCTAGCATGGAGTTCCAGTTGGCCATGATTAGCTTGGAAAAAGCCCCTTTAGATGGATACAGTGTTTATTTTTTCAGTTCCACTCTTCCAAGTAGCCCAAAGCTTTTCCTGTCTCAATCACATAATAATGTCACAAATCTCTGGAGCCAGTGTTGGTTATAAATCCTGGAGTCAGCAGGTATAAGGTAAAAAGTACTCCTTACATTTTAGCTGCTAATCAACTTTTCATTAATGTATTTAGAAAGAATATTGCTTAAAGGAACTGAATCTTTACATTTGCTATCAAGTTTCTATATCTTCTTTAAATGCACAAAACTAATTCAAAGTGCTCATTAAATATGAATAGTCAATAACATTTATTTGTATATGAGATACCTAAATATTTAAGATACAAATCATGGGTTTCTGCCCTCAGGCAGCTTATGTTCCTGTGAACTTGGATGTAAAACCTTCCTGGAGTCAAATCCCAGCTCTCCAACTTACCTATGATCTAAGACAAGTTACTCAATTTTTCTGAACCTCAATTTCATTACATTCAAAAGGTAGTTGGTAAATTGTGAATCACACTCAATAAAGCAGCTTTTAAAACAAACAGTGTTGGCTAATCCGCCACCTGCGGCGCCGGCACCCCGGGTTCTAGTCCCGGTGGAGCGCCGGATTCTGTCCCAGTTGCTCCTCTTCCAGTCCAGCTCTATGCTGTGGCCCAGGAAGGCAGTGGAGGATGGCCCAAGTGCTTGGGCCCTGCACCCACATGGGAGACCAGGAGGAAGTACCTGGCTCCTGGCTTCAGATCGGCACAGCGTGCCTGCCATAGCAGCCATTTGGGGGGTGAACCAACGGCAAAGGAAGACCTTTCTCTCTGTCTCTCTCTCTCACTGTCTAACTCTGCCAGTCAAAAAAAAAAAAAAAAAGAGTGTTTTTGAATAACAAATAAAGAATTGGTCAGACCTCTCTTATAGTTTTTGATAAATAACAAAATCAAAATAAATTGCCATGCATAGAACATGTTCCATAATAACAGATAAAATGACAGCTATTAGTATTTCATTTTCCTGAAATAAACTACTATATCAAGAAGATTCAATGAGATAATAAAAGTAATTTGAAATATTTTAATAGGTCATACTTTCAAATTATCAAAAAATTTAAAACAAATCTGGGATCAAGTATATTTTCAATATTACTGTATGTGTACACAGGCACACACTTGGCTTTTCTTTACTTCTTTTTGGTATTTACTATTAAACTTTCTTAGAAATTAAGGTACAGGGTTTGGCTAATGAGAAAATGATAGTAGCTTGTTTAGACACACAGAGAATTTTGATGAGCTTTTTTTTCCCTCTGGAAATGTTGCCATAATAATTGTATGTCTATATGTACATATTAAAGTGTGCTACAGCCCTCTGGAGATTTTTACATACATTAAATATATTAGCTACTTACTAATTATCTGTAGGAAAGAGGTAAGTTCTCAAACAGAAGACCATTAAAATACATTGATGGAACAGAGAAGGCCATTACATACCATTAAATATGCTATCATTTTATGCTCATTTCAATTGTTGAGTTGCTTCATTCTAGCAATCAAACTATTATCATAATTCATCAGACAACCTATTCTTTCCCTCCAATGCACAGTAACTTGAAGCAAATATATAAGAGAAATACAATGAAACATAGTTTGGGAATTAATGAAAAATTTTAAAAAAGCAACACTCCCATTAACAAGACAGAAAATATACTTAAAAACACAGTGTATTATGGTAAGGGAAACTTAGCAATTTTGAAAATGAGTTCTGGCCGGTGCCGCGGCTCACTAGGCTAATCCTCCGCCTTGCGGCGCCGGCACACCGGGTTCTAGTCCTGGTCGGGGCACCGGATTCTGTCCCGGTTGTCCCTCTTCCAGGCCAGCTCTCTGCTGTGGCCAGGGAGTGCAGTGGAGGATGGCCCAAGTGCTTGGGCCCTGCACCCCATGGGAGACCAGGAGAAGCACCTGGCTCCTGCCTTCGGATCAGCGCGGTGCGCTGGCCACAGCGCGCCAGCTGTGGTGGCCATTGGAGGGTGAACCAACAGTAAAGGAAGACCTTTCTCTCTGTCTCTCTCTCTCACTGTCCACTCTGCCTGTCAAAAAAAAAAAAAAAAAAAAAAAAAAAAAGAAAATGAGTTCCATATTGTGTTGACTAACAAATGTAGATGTTGCTATATTCACTACACACACTTGATTCAGAATTGTTTCTGACTACAAACCATTTATATTTCAGAGAAAGAATATTTAACTAAAAATGGTTGTATTTCCCACAAGAGACATATGCCTATTGTTTTTATTCATCTTAGTATTATATATTTTTCCAAAAAGGAATATAGTACTTCAGACTTAGAAAACTAAAATCTATAAAAAAAAAAAAACAAGGATACCTCAATAGGCCTAATAGAGATGTTACTCAAATCTATATTTGTTATAAAATTGAAATATATGATATCGTAAAAAATTCACTAATTGTTGTTTAAAGGAATTCAGCTAAAAGCTGTGTGCTGCATTATGAAGTTAATACTTGACCTTGTTGTAAAATTAAATTTCATTAGTCAGTTTTCCCTCAATTAAGACTCATCAAGATTCTTGGCAATTCAAATCTAAAAAGATCTCTAAAAGATAACATAGGTGAGCTCTCTTTTAATAGAAGACAACTGCAGAAAGGTCCCTACATCTTCAGTACTAAGTAAGTCATATGGTACAAACAATGGCTGCCTCTAATTGATAAAAAGGAAAGGTAATTTGGACAGACTGCTCCTTCTGGCTAGTTTATTTCCAAAACTTTAACCAAAAAGTTTCATGAAAAATATCACATATGTTTTCATTTAATACATTTCTTTCAATAATTCTATATTTTAAAAATTAAGTTTCCTTTGAGAATTAATAGCATTAGAAGAAAGCTAATACTTTTTAAAGCTCAAAGGAAAAAAATTATTAGTGATATTCAAAGTCAAGTCTGAGAGTTCCTGGTTGTCTCCTCCATTGATTGACCTCACACTGAATCCACTGTAAGCAATACTCCTAATCTCTCTAACCTCTTGCAACAAAAATTGAATATTTTATTTATCCTTGTTTTTTTAACCTTAAATGATTAAAAAAAAAAAAGGAGGCAAAAACTCTTTCTCCCCGGCCTTTATTTTTCCCAATTAAATCTTGCTACCAATTACATTGACCTTTGGTTGCAGGCATTTTTTTGCTTTTGTGTTTGTTTCTGCCTCTACACACCAACTCCTTTCATGGGGTCTTTTGCCAACTCATTATCTTATCCTTTTAGAATATTGTCAAAGGCAAACCCATATTATAATCCAATTGTCATTTCTAAGAGGATATTGGAATTGCTTATGCACAGTTTAAAAGGATATCTTTCTTCACCTTTCACTTCTCAAAAGAAAGTGAAAACAATGACATTCTTATTTTTAGTGATTTAATCACATTTTCTTATGCATGTGATTGTCTTCATCTGATTTAACAAAATTATCAGAGACATGGCCTGATTACACATCATCTTTCTTATTCCAGAAGTACAATGCAAAAACTAACTTTGATTTCTGCTTATATTCTAAAACTCTCCACATATAGTCACATTTTTATCCTGGTTTATGGCTAATAACAATAATTTTAAATTCTACACTCTTTTAATGAGGCATTATCTTTTTTCACAATAAATCCTTTCATGATTTGTCTCATGTTTGGTTTTTACATTCTCCTCCAGCTGACCAAAGCTATTAATAATCATCACAATATCAATCTTTGTTGCAACTAACTTAAAGACAAACTATATTTATAAGTATTTTAAATCCATATGCTACCACAGGAGGCTCTGGGACTCAAAAAAATGCAGCCACTGGGAACCAAATCTTTGAGCCTCTTTGTAATATTAATTAAAAACTCTGGTAAAGAAATAGATTACTAGTGGAAATAATAACTGGCTGAATACTTTACTACTTACACTTTTATCTTCTAGTGTAATAGGAAGTTTTTAGCAACATCAAGGCATTAACTAAAGAAAGGAGCATGGTAAGAAAGCAACAAGCTTCATTATATTCATAAAATCACAGAATAAAAAGACATTAAACTAACAAGAATCTCTTTCGATCTCTGAGAATCCTCCAAAATTTGTTAATTTGAGCATCAATGGAAAAAGGAATCCATTTATTTTCTTGTTTTTTTTTTTTTTTTTTACTAAAGAGGAGTCTTTCCTAATGGTCAGTAGAAATAATGAGGATACTTTCATCAAGGCCAGTGTGTGCTAGGTGACTGACATCCTGTCTACTCCCCGAGGATTCAAATACTTTAGGGTTTTGGTAATTTGCAATGGGTAAATTAGGGTCCCTGTCTTCAAGGGGTTTACATTTCCATGCATAAGGTATGTGCTAAAGTGTATGACAAGATAGAGTTGCATTTATCCTAAACAATCACAGAAAGATTAATTAGGAGGATTATTTATTTTTACATAAGGAGAGCCAGATTTTAAAAAGAAGTAGAGAGGGATGGTTTAAGTGTTTTAAAAAGAACAAATATAAATAATATGCTTTTGGGTGAAGAGCAATTCTCTGTGTACTTGCATACTTCTATTTAGCATTGTACCTATTTTTTTCACAGTATACCTAATATACTTTTATCTGACTCTCCCCGGCTTGTCTACATCACTAAATATACAATAAGAAATCTACTGAAAAGATGACTTTCTTTAAATGCACAGAGAAGCTCTATTAAACGCCATACTGATATTAGCCTGATCCATAATTCAAACTTTTGTGTGGCTTCAAAAAATTGTCACTTCCTTATGTTAAGTCCTGGGAAATTATTATTTTAGTGCTATCTTAAATAAGAAATATACAAAACTGTTGTCCAATGGAAGAGTAGTTCTAGCAGTTAAAAGTCTTTATAGATAATATACTACTAAAATTGCTTTCCATGGTATATTAGTTTCCTAAGGCTGCTCTAATAAAGTAGTTTCGACTGGGTGAGGTTTAAAAAAAACTTACTGTCTCACAGTTCTGGAGGCTACATGTCCAAAACCATTTTTCTCATCTAGTGTCATTGGGAAAAATGTTTTACACCTTTGTCTTAGGTTCTGGTATTGTCAGCAATCCTTTGCATTCTTTGGCTTGCAGATGCCTGCCTTTGTCACATGAGATTCTTTCTGTATGTCTCCTTCTTTGTATCTCTTCTCTTCATATAGAGACATCAGCCATATTAAATTAAGGGCTCACTCACCCCACAGTAGGACATCATCTTAACCAATTATGTTGGCCATCACTTTATTTGCAAACAGTTATATTTTTGGAGTTCCAGGAAGGATATGAATTTCAAGAGGGCCCTATCTAACCCCCTACATATAATTGCAGGGTCCTTAATGGATTGGTTCCTGTTAATCTCCAAGTTTTCAATTTTACTTTCCACTCGTACAACCAACTTAGCAGGCAAGCAAATACATTCATTGAATAAAAATCAGTCCCTAGCTGACGACAATAAAGTAGGAAAAAGCCAAAGATAAAATAATAAAGAGTCACTAGAGAAGTCATGTTCAGGTATAAAGCTGTACAAGCAAAGAGGAATGAAACGTGGTTCATTTAGAACAAGCATAACAATGATCTTGCCTTAAGATCTTAAACAAAATTACAGCCTGTATATTCCTGTGCTGATCATTCATAATACTCGAATTTATATACAGAATTTTATATTCTTGAATCATATTTAAAATGCTTTGCAGTAGCAGCAGGTGAACTGGCCTACTGGTTAAGATGCCAGCATCTCATATTGGAGTACCTGGGTTTGATGCCTGGATCTAGTTCCTGCCTCCAGATTCTTGCTAGTGCAGACACTGGAAGCAGCAGTAATGTCTTGAGGGACTGGATTTCCACCACTCACGAGGGAGACCTCCATTGGGTTCCCAGCTCCTGGCTTAGGCTTCAGCCACAACATCCTGGCTATTGTGGGCATTTGAGGAACAAATTAATGGATGGGAGTATTCTTCTCAAGCTATTCAAAACAACTGAAATGGAGGGAATCCTCCCAAATTCCTGCTATGAAGCCAGCATCACCTTAATACCTAAATCTGGAAAAGATGCAACACAGAAAGAAAACTACAGATCAATTTCCCTAATTAACACAAACGCAAAAAACCTCGACAAAATTCTGGCCAATTGAATGCAACAACACATCAGGAAGATCATTCACCTGGACCAAGTGGGATTTATCCCTGGTATGAAGGGATGGTTCAGCATTTGCAAATCCATTAGTATAATACATCACATTGACACACTGAAGAACAAAAACCATATGATTATCTCAATAGATGCAGAGAAAGCATTTGATAAAATACAACACCCTTTCATGTTGAAAACTCTAAGCAAATTGGGTCTAGAAGGAACATTCCACAACATAATCAAGGCAATTTATGACAAATCCATGGCCAGCATTTTACTGAATGGGGGAAAAGCTGGAAGCATTCCCACTGAGATCGGCAACCAGGCAAGGATGCCCACTCTCTCCACTGCCATTCAATATAGTCCTGGAAGTTTTAGCCAGAGCCATCAGATAAGAAAAAGAAATCAAAGAGATTTAGATTGGTAAGGATGAAGTCAAACTATCCTTATTTGCAGGTGATATGATTATATATATAGGGGGACCAAAATACTCCACTAGGAGACTACTGGAACTCATGGAAGAGTTTGGTAAAATAGCAGGATAGAAAACCAACACATGTAAAACAACAGCCTTTGTATACACAGACAATGCCATGGGAGTATTCTCTTGTGTGTTCTCCCTCCCTCTCTCTCTTCTCCCCGTACCCCAGTCTCACTGTCTCTCCAATAAAAAAATCTAAATGCTCTTTAGTGAGTTATTTGCTTGCCTTGTGTAGCCTGCAGCTCTTCAGCCTTTAAGCAGTCATATGCCAATCTGAAGAGCCTGAGAGAATGAAGGTGCTCCCATTAAGAATCCCATAATGATCAGCTTCATTGGGAACCTGATGTGGCTTTTTTTAAATAACAAGTTTCTTCTTTTGTTTCTTGTAACTCATTTAGTATTTTATACTCCAATAACTTATATTCTTATTTAGCCCCTTCAGGCCTGAACTGTTAACTAGAAAGAGTTGCCTTTACTTATAGTGATCTTATTTATACCTAGACTCTCCACCCTGGCTTTCCAACAGTCATGATCAGAATGGAAAATTGTGCCAAAAACGATAGTTCCAATTATCTTGTTTGTTTTTTCATGTTACCTACCACCTCAAGTCCTGAAGCCTTCATTAACTGCTCTTGAAGGCCAGGTTTACCTATCTATTACCTTTTATGAAGCAGAATAATCTCCCACCTGTTGCTCAAACCTCATTCCTAAGCATTCCAGTTAATTGTCCTATCCCTGGTCTATATCATCTCCAGATGCATTTGGTCTGTATATAAACCAAATCCCATTTAAATCACACCCTTCTACCCAAGACTCACTTCTCAATCAAACTGACAATTTAAATGTCAGATGAGTTATCATATATCACTTAAGTGATCATGACAGCGTGTTCCCTCATGTTTAGGAGATAACCTGTCTGCTTACATCAATATTATTAAACATTAAAGGAAGTGTCAAAAGTATAAAATTACTGATATAATTTATTATGTAAACATGCTGCATGCTTAGAAGATAAAAGTCAAATCTGCAATAATATCCACCCCCTCTAACAACTTACTATAACATCCAAAAGTGATAACTAACATTCACTAGGCATCTATCACACAGTAAACAGTATGTATTTATCATATAATATTCATATTACTATTATTATTCCCACTACACAGACATAGGCCAAGGGAAGTTCTGTGACTTTCCTAACAAGTAAAAATGCATGAGTTTCTCTTCTGAATAAGCAGCACCTTAGTGGCCTTCTGCTAGCTTCTTACCACCTTCCTATATCCTGATTTTAAATTACAATTAAAAAAAAAAAAAACAACAACAGGAGTAGGCATCCGGCTTAGTGGTGAACAAACCAGTTAAGACACCTGCATCTCACACTGGAATGCTTGCTTGGCAGTGTTCCCAATTCCAGTTTCCTTTTAATGCACACCCTGGGAGGCAGCAGGTTCCTGCTATGCACGTGGGAGACATGCATTGACTTCCAGGCTCCTGGCTTCAGCTTGGCATAATGCCTGCTATTGCAGCAATTTGGGGGGTGAACCAGTAGATGGGCGCTCTCTATCTCTGTCTTCTTGTCTCAGATAACTTACAATTTAAAGAAAATCAGTTTCATCTAAGTAATTTCCAGACTTCATCCTTTTAAATCCCCAGATTCCTTTAGTGTTCCTCATGTAATTATTAGTCTGATCAACAATAGCCCAAGATCACCAGTACATGTTTGTGTGCAACTCAGTATAGACACTGGCTTCCACATGCAACCACACTGTTCATGGAAACACCCTGTTCATGGTCAGACTTAGCAGACGGGATTCTCAGACATTAGCACAAACTGAACTGTTTGATCCATACCCACTTTGGGCTGACAATTAGTGACTCTGGGTCTCTCACACTTCTCTCCCATCTCCATATACAATATTGAACACTTTTATTCCCTCTATTTCTGTAATGTCTTTTTAGTTTTTAAATTAAACTGTTTACTTCTCATTCCTAGAATGTCTTAACTTGTATGCAAGTCACTTTCATGATCTTTTTTGATCAGAACAAAAATAACAGGCTCATCTCCTAATCTCTAATACATTTGGGAAGAACAGAGGAGAGGTGCCCTTTACGATGGGCTCAGTCACCAGGGTCATGGTCAAGGCAGAGCAGTGATCAGGCAGTGAACGAAGGTTCAACTTCCTCAGGGCAGACACAGCCCCATGCCTGGGAGTATAGTTCGGATGCCTTCACAGAGGACTGGATTTTAGCTACCAGCTTCCCCTCCAGCTGAGCATGCCTGGGCAGTGCAAAAATACCACATTGGTATATGGTATCCTTAAGCACATTCAATTAAAATAAATAAATGAATTTGGAGGCGAAAGTCAAATTTAGAAATCTATAAAGGCAAAAAGTATTCTAAAGTTCTTCAGTGATCTGAGAGTGTGACCTTTTGAAGAAGACATTAAACACCAGTATCTGATTTGGCTTATTCAAGGGGAAATTGGAATTTCTCTCAAAGGAGTTTTAGCAGATATCACTCATTCACTGTCTCTAATTATCAGGATTCATCCTATAAAATCTAGATGGTATCATTTGTCTTGCTAGTCAGTAAGCATCTAGTAAGCTAATAGAGAAGATTTCTAGCAGACTTCACGGCAAAATGTAAACACAAACTAAGAGCTTTTATACTTTTTGCCATACTTATATTATAGATCTATAAATAAATTAAATGTCCCATCTAGATGTTCAAATTTTTTTCATAATCATTCTGAAATTTTCTAACAGGTTGACATTACTGAATACTTTGTATTGCAATAGTCTTTTTACTACATAAAAAACATTTCATATACCTCATTTAATGTAATACTAAAGGGCCAGTATCGTGGTATAGCAGGTAAAGCCACCACCTGTGATGTTGGCATCCCATATGGGCACCAGTTCAAGTCCCAGCTGTTCTACTTCTGATCCACCTCCCTGCTAATGTGCCCAGAAAAGCAGTGGAGGATGGCCCAAAGTGCTTGGGCCCCTGCACCCACATGAAAGGCCCAGAAAAGGCTCCTGGTTTTGGATTGGTCCAGCTCTGGCCATTGCAGCCATTTGGGGAGTGAACCAGCACATGGAAGATCTGTCTCTGTTTCTTCCTCTCCGTCACTCTTTCAAATAAATAACCAAATCTTAAAATATATTATAGTAAAATATTAGGTTAAAAATTACTGATCTCATCTAACAGCCAAGGAATTTGGGTCTCAGTGCATTTAGTTAACCTTTCTAATGCAAACACAGTACTTTTGATTTTTATCATTAACCACATTCTTGACATCTTTTACTGAGCGCTATTCCCAGGACATTGCACATAGTAGCTTTTTCAATTCTTAACAGTCCTATTAGGAGGAGGTACCATTATTTTCTCCATTTTTACAGAAGAGTAGATAAAGGAATGGATGTTAAATAACATGTGCAAGGTCAAGTGCTGGAAAGGAAGAAAACTACTAATTATCAATCAGTACTAATTCCATACAAAATTCTTCATACACATTATCTCATGAAAATATTTCAGTAAGCAGAAAGGGTGGTATTTTGAATTTTTTAAGATTTATTTTTTATTTATTTGAAAGGTAGAGTTACAGAGAAGCAGAGGCAGAGGTGGGGGGGAGAGGAAGAGGAAGAGGAAAAGAAAAAGAGAGAGGTCTTCCATTTGCTGGTTCATTCCCCAAATAGCTTCAATAGCCAGAGCTGGATCATGCCAAAGTGAGGAGCCAGAATCTTCTTCTGGGTCTCCCACATGGGTGCAGAGGCATAAGCAGTTGGACCATCTTCCACTGCTTTCCCAGGCACATTAGCAGGGAGCTGGATTGGAAGTGGAGCAGCTAGGACTTGAACCAGCACCCATATGGGATGCCAGAGTCACAGGTGGTAGCTTTACCCATTATTCCATATTGCCGGCCTCCTTTACTTTGATTTAATCATCAAGACATCTGAGGTTGAGAAAGTTTAAAGAAGACAACCTACCTTATGTGACCAATGAATGACAGCCAGATTTCAAGCCCATTTTCTTACCTGTTCTCAAGTATGTATCCTTTCCATGAAACCCTTTAACCTCTCACTGGAAGCTCATCCAATCCCCCCTTTCAATGTCACAAAACCTATGCTGGATAGTATGTTAATCTCTAATATGCCAAACATGAAAAGACTTTTTGTCACAAGGCTTTGCTGTTTACCCCTTTTCCTATTTTTTTCCACATTATTTTCCTTTCACTTCCTTATTCAACAACATTTAATTTACTCCTGAAACTCTTCCTATACTGCTCTGACATTGTTCAGCTACTAAGTTATTTTCCAGTCATATTTCCAAAATTGATTTTCAATGTCCTTTTCTTATCATAAAGAAATTAGAGCTGGAAATGAGCCATGGCATGCTAAGTATTTGGATGGGGAATCTGGAAGGAAATATTCTGGACAGTGAAAGGTGGATAGAGAGGAAAACTGCTAGGGGAGAGTGACCTTGGGAGAGACACCGTTTTAAAATCTGAGGGTATGAGTTCAAGTCTCACAGCTAATACCTGTTATATTTGTAATTTGTAAATTGCAAAAATTTCCATCTTATTTCCTCTGTCATAAGAGCTAGGCAATAAAAACTACCCATTATACATGGTTTTGTAAAATTTTCCCATAACTATGTAGAAACTCTTTGAAATCATCAAGTGTCATTCAAATAAAAATACTATTTTAATAATTAGCTTGTGATCAAATGGTTGGGGATCTTGACTGCCAGATATATCAATATACTCAAATTAGTGCTTTAGAAGAAGACCAAAACATGATTCAAGTGTGTTCAAGAAGAGCAATCTCACAGGATTCTTTGAAAGGGAAAGGAAGAATTAATGAGAAAGCAAAGACGAAGACCTTGACTAGAATAAAAGCACTTAGAGAAAAAATTTATCAAATGCAAATTTGATGGAGATTGGCAAGAAAAGAAAGACATTTGAAACGGACTCTAAGATTTTGAGGCTGAAGGACTAGAAGGACCAGCAAACTATTGCTGGAATAGTGCAAACTGGTAGAATCAGCCAATCCCTGTGTGTGCACACACATACACATCCAAAACATTGCTCACTTTTAAATACTTTCAGAACTATGACCTAAAAGCCTGTTCTATGCTGAATTATCAAAGTCAATTTCAGACCTCAGTGTTTTGCTTCTGGTTTTGGTTTTGCTATTCTGGGGAGCAGGAGAAACAGCTTCAAAGTTGTACTCCTTTAACACTATAAAAATTTTATTTCTTACAAACTTGTGTGAGAAATTCACATTAAGTGGTTGTGCTCTAAATACCTTTATTAGCATAATAATGTTTCACTGCTTCTGAGAATGATCTGCAATATTAGGTTATTATTTGTTATATTAGGTCTAGCAGTAGCATCAACTATTGAATGAAATGTAACATTTTCTAATTCTATCATAAGTTGGAGGGAAGTCTACTTCTGCTAGAATTCTGCAGTGCAGAGAAGGCAAAGAGATTCTGTACTCTTCCCTTGGCTTTACTTAATACAGATTCAAAAAAAATGCAATTTTAAAAGGAACACGTAACATTTCTATCTTGATGTAAAACAGTGTGCTACGTCAGGCCAGTTCAGATACGAAAATGTTGCAATCAAATTCTCATGGAATAGATATTTATTGGAGACTCCTTCAATAAGAGGCCTTCAAAAAAAATGCATGCTAGTTGAAGGAGAAATGTACTCATGACTGCAATCCTTCCTTTACTCGTAATGATAAGAAGACCTCTAACTGGAAGAGCATAGTAGAGAAGATGGAAGTTCTTCAAAGTAACAACATTCTTAACTTCCAAGCTAAAGACTTAGAAAGTTGTTGCCAGGTCTTCATGAGCCTCCTCTACCCACAGCCAATCTGTTGCTAAGTGTTTTGAGTTCTTTTTCATTGTACTGTATATCTTGGTAATTTTCGCTCTTCACTTGCCAAAATTAAATCCATATGCTTTTTTTCTCCATGCGGTTCTCCAAGAAAACCTGTGGCTATTTGTCCTGCTTATATTTATATATTGAATCATTTTTCATTGTTTGAATTTTTTAAATATTTAATTGATACATAAAATCGTATATACATATTATATAAAATCAAGGTAAACATTTATCTCCTTATTTATCAATTCTTTTTGTTGAAAATGCTCAAAACCTTCTGTATCTTTAAAAATATATTTTAAGGGGCTGGCACTGTGGTATATTGGGTGAAACCGCCACCTGCAGTGCCGGCATCCCATATGGGCGCCTGTTTGAGTCCCGGCTGCTCCACTTCCAATCCAACTCTATGCTATGGCCTGGGAAAGCAGTGGAAGATGGCCCAAGTCCTTGGGACCCTGCACCCACGTGGGAGACCAGAAGGAGTTCCTGGCTCTGGATCAGTGCAGCTCCAGCTGTTGTGGCCATCTGAGGAGGGAACCAACGGATGGAAGACCTCTCTCTCTCTGCCTCTGCCTCTCTGCAATTCTACCTTTCAAATAAATAAATCTTTAAAAATATATTTTATATATACACATATATGCTTTTACATATATTATCATTATGTATATTCATACTTTGGTGCAATAAAACACCAGAACTCCTTACAATAACTCTGAAATTGGAAATTGTTACAGACCAAGGCTAACTCCTGCCCTCAAGATAGAAAATTCATCACATAAAGAGGATATAAAATGCACACAGCAAATTTTTCACAAAAAGTAGTGAAAAGCATATGTCAAATTCTTCTGTGTAGCAGCTAGAAATAAAGACTTAAAATATATTTATCAATTTACTTAAAAATCTGATCATTTCTGCACTTTAACATTGGACACTTTTTTTATAAGTTAAGCCTTTATTTACTTGCTGAACATTATTAGGCAGTTAATTGAAATCATCAGCTTCAATCCTTAACCAATTTAGAGAGATTATCAATACTTGACAATGAAAAAAAACCCTAATAATAGGATAATCTATATCCCACTACCTGATTTTCTTTCTAAAACTAGATAAATTTTAGGAGAATCATGTAACTAAATTTTAGATGTATAAAATCTTTTGACAAATAACTATTACTGCACTATTTTCACAGTACACCTTTAATTGGACTTCAAAAATAAAGTAGTACAGATCAGAAACTAAGTGGCTCAGTTAACAATTTACAGGACTTAAATGTGAATGTTAAATGACATAACAGGGTCTCCAGATCTTCTCCAACCCTGCCCTCTTTCTTCTCCTGGGCTGATGGCAAGCATGGTTAATAAATCATTCCACTCTTCCACAGTGGCCAGATGGGACATTCTCAACCCTTTCATTCAATAAGATACTACCAATTAATTAGAGTTGGCATCTGAGGTTATTTTCTTTACTTTTTTTTTCTTTTTTGGCATCCAGACTGACATAGTTAAGTTATAATCATATTAAACCTCCCCTTTAATGTGTAATATTAGGGCATTTCTTTAAATGGCTGCTTAAATCTGCGGATTTTGAATAATAAAGGACTTAAGCTTAGGGACTAAATTTAAACTTGATTAATAGCATATAGTGTTTTACTTCAGCCTAATGAACTAATTGACTTTAACAAGTAATTCTCAAGACAGCATGTCCTTACCATCCTGGCAAACCCACAGAACTTCTGCTCCTTCCTCCTACATGTCAGTTTGGGTTTGAACATTGCATGACAAAAATCTCAATTTTCTTTCTGCTACAAGTTCACAATTGGCAGTGTGAATAAAAAGTTAGGGAATAAATTCCCTGAACTTCTCCAACCAGAACACATCATCTCATGTCTTTCTAGTTCTAGAGCATCCAATAAGCACAAACATCCATCAAAGACTATTTCTGTGGCCTGAGGAAACACGGAAAGCGCGTGGTTACAAAACTAACCTTCTTGTAACTTTTTTAATTTACAATATCTAGCTTCAATAAGCATGATCTGTAACTATTAACGAAAGAATTTATAATTCCAACGGTTCCGTCAAATTAGATTGAGGTGTATGTAGAGTATAACCAAGCTGAGGCAGTATGAGGACAAGGCATTTAGGGAAAGATAATGAGGCTCAGGAATGAAATGCTTCTCCATTGAGGGACAACTGAGGGTCACAATTTACCTAGATATATTTTTTTCACCTAGTTGCTCTGAGTAGTTATTCAAATAAACAATTAAAACAAGTACCAGAACGAAATAAGCAGAAAACAAACAGGGATAGAGACAATTTTGTAATTTGCAATGCTGTTTCATGCTCAGGAAATAGAATGAAGACAACGGGGACATCCAAGTAAGTAAAGGATTAAAAGAAAACACATAGGATAAGAAGATGTGGTGTTAGAAGTCAAAACTATAAGGTATAATGGAGCAGCAGTAGGTGATAAGGTAAACTCTAAAGTTTGATGGATAGGAAGAAAGGAAAGTAACTGAAAGTGATTAATGATGTTGTTTTAGCAAGAGAATAGCAGATTAAGGGCAGCTTTCTGAATTGTTCAGAAAGGACACTAAAAGAAAGAAAAATGCTCAGTGTGGGAACTGGTAGATCCTAAGATATCAGAATACCTGGTAGGAGAGATCTCAGCATTGTTGTCCAGATTGAAAAAATATATGATGGAGTGACAGATACAGCTTGGATAGTGCTCTGGGTGTTAGAAAGAGACGCATCTCAACATTATCATTGTCAGTCACCACTGAGAAAGGGCAAGGGATAATTTAACAGGAAAGATAAGTTTGCAGGAAATTAAAAGTGAAATAAGATATATGAGAAGATGTGAAAAAGAGATTAATAGAGTATTTTCTTTGCAACATGGAGGTAAACTTGAGAAATATTTCCCTTCCCAAATAGTAATCAATATTTCTGAAGTAAATTAAAGCTTGTAGCCAAACTATTCAGCAGAATTTTCTATACAAAGATGAATTCAATTAGAAGAATTACTCAATTTCTAAAATTTGGAAACATGGAATTTGATCTATGAAGTGTTCAGGTCATTCTTCTATTAAATATTTCAGTGCATTTGCTTCATTGATTCACAGGTATTGTTGAGTATGAAGCCACAAAAGTATGTTTCCTGACTTGTAATTTGTGTCTGCTTGTGAACAAATTGTTTCTTCTATAATCTCTTTTTGGTTCAAATGGTGGAACATAGTGAAAAGAACTTTGGACTAAAAGTCTTGGCCAAAGTTTAATTCTGAATTTATAAATGTGTGTGTGTGTGTGTGTGCTTTCATTGAGTGAACTTGGATGAGTAATTTAAACTATTTATGCTTTTTTCTAGTCTATCAAATACAACAATTAATTTCTACCCAAATAAATCCAGAATGTTATTACCAAATTATTAACACATTTTAAGAGTTCTAAAGTATAAAAGTACCATCAAGATCTGTTTATTACTCACTGGTTTGCTTATCCACTTTACAACTTAAGTACTTACCAGGTACGAGGTGCTGCCTTGGTTCTAGAACATCTGAAAATGAGACTAACGTTGCTTCCCTCCTATCAGGTACTGGGACTATTAACAACTGATATTTTTTTTGTTTCAAAAATATTATTCTAGAGTATTAAATATTTTCAACACTTACATTTTTCTAGATTTTAAATATATTCAACATTTATATAAACTGAGCAAATTTCATGTATTTCACATGTACAGATTTAGGAGCATAGTGATACTTCCCTCCCTACCTTTCCTCCTCCTTTTTTACTCTCTTTTAATGTTTACCTTGAAATTAAGCTCATGATTATAAAATAAACTGACATTTTTGAAAGGCCCTGAACATCCTTTCTGTGACAGGAAACAATGCTTGAGGAATTTCTCCTGAACATTGAAAAAAAAAAAAAACATGATTATGGAAGTTGAAGGATAATATAGATAACTGTCTTTTGTTCAGTTCAATTGTTATGTTTTTATTCATTTATGCTTGTTGTTGTAAATAAAATAACCTCACATTAGTTCTTCTTCTTTGTACAACTCCAAAGAACACTATTCATATAAAATATAAATTACTGTGCTTTTGAATTTGCACACTAAAGGGTACTGCTCCAATTCATGTTTTTCAAATTTTTGACATATTTGCAACTTTATAATATAAAACTAAATACATATTTACAAGACAGTTGCAAAAACTGAATTGTGTGTTCCCATATGTCCTTTACCCAAAAAAAAGATTTTGCTTTCTGCCTGCATTTTAGGGTGAATTTCTACTCAGAAGAACAAATATGTATTGAAAACGTGCTAAAATGTGTTTGGCATACAAAAATAATTTGAGGTTAAAGTTTGTGTACAGAGAAGTAAACTACTTATTATGTTTATCTTTAAGCATAGCAAGCCAAATTTTCTCTCAGCAATACCATGTATGGAAACAGCAGAACTAAAGAATTAAAAGCTCAGACTTGGGAACAAGATGGCACAGCGACTGTTCCCAGTTGTCACTTATAAATAATATAACCTTCAGAATGTTCATTAATCATAGCATGTCTTTATTCTGTTTTCTGTAAAGTGAGAATAATATTATGTACCTTTAAAAGGTTTCATGAAGAATTAAATGAGTTAATATTTACAAAGTACTTAGATAGTGCCTGGCACGCAGTATGTAAAATAATTTGACAGGCAAACAGACACCATTCTATCTATTTGGCAATACTCAGATCATTGCTTCACGTGAACTCTAATAATGAGTATTATTAGTGGTGTGGGAGAGGAGCATGCTTGAGTGTTTAGTTTTTGTAAGTTTACAGAGTTCCATACAATGTAGTGAAATAAAATTGGGTACATCAAGCTTATGGCAAAAGGCAAGTATAATACATGGCAGTTTCTACTGCCAAAATATTATTGACTAATATAAAATTAGAAGTAACTTTATTCTCTGTGCATTTTTGAACATCAGATGGAACTTTTGGACTCTAGAACATTGCTCAATCTTAGTTTTGACTTTTAGTACTCACTGTATGGTACGGGGGGTATAGTGGACTCAGGTGTTTAGTTGTTCTTCTTTAAAAAGAAGAAAGAATGGGCAGATAAAAAGTAGAAAAAATGAATCATGTGAAACAAAATGTAGACAAAAAGAAATTAACAGAAAAGTTAGGATATCCAAAGCAATACAATATACTGATGATGCCTTTAGTGTGACTGGGGATCTGCCAAAATCACTGATGAGGAGAAAACTGCAATAGTAATGGAGACAAAAGTCAACGGGAAGGCATGAACGATACAGTTAGATACCTCATATGAAATAATCGATTCTAGGATTGAGGACTACAAATGAAAGTAAGGATAAAAACCACTTACTATATATGTAACACAGCTGGCCAAAAATAAAATCTGAATACTTTTTGAATTTCCAAATAAGATCATTATGTGTAGAAGACGGTCATTTTTTTTTCAGCCTCTATGGATTCTCTTGCATTTATAACAGATTTTGAACATTTGTTTTTCATCAGATCTTCTTTTAACAGTATTGGGGCCTCCTTACTGCACAAATGCTTATATCATGCAATGAACAGAAAAAACATGTCACTCAATACAATTTCAACTAAAGTCAAGCTTCTTAAAGCTCCCTTAGAACTGTAAATTCTATATGGTAATGAAAATCAATGGCTAGAAAATGTAACTATCAAGAAAACTGCTTTAGATACTGTTTACTGAAGTAAGTTTACTGGACACTAAGGCCAATGAAACCATATAATTGTTTTTATACCCTAGAGCTACACATGTGATGATAAGGTTAACAATCTTTGAATAATGACAGCCTACTTCTGTTTTGAATAGAGTTCCAGTATTCACGTGTGAGGACTAAACAAAGAATTTCTTTCCAGGTAATGCCTACATACCTAATTTAAGGCTGAAGTCAACATTCATGATATACCAGGCTTGGAGATCTGGATTTCACTGTGACACTGACTCACAATTTGACTTAGTTTGTTCTCAAAGTATTTCATTCATCAGATGGTTCATTTGCTGCTTATAATTTACCAACTATTGGCAAATATGCCAACAAGAAGTAAAGACTCTTGATGAATTCAGAGCCTAGGGAGAGTATCAGAAAAGTGAACATCCAGTGTGAAAAAATATATAGGAAGATCTCTGAAGCAATCTCTGTGGAATCAATGTCTAATTAGCTAATTTGCGAGATTGACAAAATATTTTGCATTTTCTCTGAAAAGCACACTGGCTAATGCTGAAATCAAGATGGACACTTTGTGATCCACACTGTGGTGCAGCAGGTTAAAACCCCAGCCTGCACTGCCAGCATCCCATATGGGCACCAGTTTAAGTCCTGGCTACTCCACTTCCAATCCAGCTCTCTACTGTGGCCTGGGAAAGCAGTAGAAGATGGCCCAAGTCCTTTGGCCCCTGTACCTGCATGGGAGACCCTGAAGAAACTCCTGGCTTCAGATAGGCCCAGCTCCAGCCATTGTAGCCATCTGGGGAGTGAACCAGCGGATGGAAAATATCTATCTCCCTCTTTCTCTTCTTCTCTGTAACTCTGCCTTTCAAATAAATAAATCTTAAAAAAAAAAAAAGATGGATACTTTTAGATAGTACTCAACTATTTGGTAAACCCATGAAAATCTGATCCCACTTAATTGAGTATTTATCCAAGACAACTTAAAGAGGCCAGTTATAGTTATATCTATAGTTATATAAATGAAGCAAAGATTATCAACTGAATAATGTCAGCTCCATGAAGACAAAGGCTTTGTTATTCCCATGAATCTGGAATAGATTATGCTCAATATATGTTATTTAGGGGATATAGTTACAAAATAGTTTTATATAAAATATGAATTGAATACTTTAGAAATAACAGTTACAAAATATTTGTTCAGAAAAAAGTAAAACTTTGATGCAAGTATTAAAAATCTTTAGTTCTGTGTGCAGATTGTTTTACTGCTGTCTTATTTTTCATTCAAACATAAAGAAAACTGAAAGTAACAGATTAGACTAGCTATGGCCCATAGAAATATGATGCAAGCCAGATATCTAAATTTAAATTGTCTAATACACACATTCAATATAGAGAAATTGATAAAATTAACAGACATACCATATTTTATTTAACCAACCATATTTAAAATATTATTTCAAGGTATAATCCACATAAAATTATTAATGAAACATTTCACATTTTTTCATACTAAGTCTTTTTTTTTTTTTTTGACAGGCAGAGTGGACAGTGAGAGAGAGAGAGAGACAGAGAGAAATGTCTTCCTTTGCTGTTGGTTCACCCTCCAATGGCTGCCACGGCTGGCGCTCTGCAGCCGGCGCACCGCGCTGATCCGATGGCAGGAGCCAGGTGCTTCTCCTGGTCTCCCATGGGGTGCAGGGCCCAAGCACTTGGGCCATCCTCCACTACACTTTCCTGGCCACAGCAGAGAGCTGGCCTGGAAGAAGGGCAACCGGGACAGAATCCAGCGCCGCGACCGGGACTAGAACCTGGTGTGCCGGCGCTGCAAGGCGGAAGATTAGCCTAGTGAGCCACGCATACTAAGTCTTCAATCTAGTGTTTATTTTACATTTCCAGTATATCTCATTTTATACCAGCTAGATTTCAAGTATTTGATGATCACACATGGCAAGAGGCTATCACATTGAGCAACACAGAAACAGACAAAATGTGACTTGTGTTAGCAAGAGAGAAGTGACCTCAGTATAATCTGTAATTTATTGTAGAAATGTGAGGTATGGGTCTACATATATTTTGTTTACCCTCTGGATACCCCACTTTCCAGCACCATTTACTTAATAAACTCTTTTCTGCATTTAACTGACACTAAACCTTTGTCAAAAAGCAGTTGGGCATGTGGATCTGCACCTATTTGTGGGCTTTTGATTTTGTTTTATTGATCTATGTGTCTATCCTCCTCCCAGTTTAACATAATCTTTTCTGGGGCTATACAGTAAGTCTTAAACAAGGTAGTTTAATTCTTGCTACTTTAGTCTTCTACTTCAAAAATGTTTTATTCTAGAATCTGTGAATTCACATGCAGATTTTAAAATAAAATTGCCTATACCAACAAAAAAAAATTTTGGATTTTAATAACAATCCCATAAAATCTATAGATCAAATTGAGAAGAAATAACATCTTTTCTGTGCTGAACATTCGAATCTGTTAATAAGTATGCTTCCCTCTTGATTTAGGCTTTTTTTTTCATGACTATTTCATACATTTCAGCACATAAAGTCTATAAATATTTGTTATGTGTAACTATGTAATTTATTTTCTTTGGAGTGACTGTAGATGATGGTATATGTTAAATTTTGACTTCAGTATATTCGTTTTCAGTTTAAAGAAGTGTGATGATTTCTGTATGCTTGATATATATCCTGTGAGCTTGTTCAGTTTACTAATAGGAGTAATTTTTATTTTTGTATATTCCTTGGGACTCTCTGTGTAGAAAATTATGCCATCTGCAAATTAAGACAATTTTATTTCTTGCTTTTCAATCTGTATACCTTAACTTTTTTTTCTCCTTTAAGGTTTTATTTATTTATTTGAGAGGTAGAGTTACAGACAGTGAGAGAGAGAGGCAGAGAGAAAGGTCTTCCTTCTATTGGTTCACTCCCCAAATGGCCGCCATGGCCGGAGCTGTGCCGATCTGAAGCCAGGAGCCAAGCGCTTCTTCCTGGTCTCCCATGCAGGTGCAGGGGCCCAAGCACTTGGGCCATCCTCCACTGGTTTCCCAGGCCACAGCAGAGAGCTGGATTGGAAGTGGAACAGCTGGGATTTGAACCAGTGCCCATATGGGATGCTGGTGCCTCAGGCAGAGGATTAACCTACTGCGCCAAGGTGCCAGCCCAGTCTTATTACCTCATTGTATTAGCTAGAACTTCCAAAATGATGCTTAAAAAAATGGGTCCTGAGCTTACGGGAGAAGCATTAATGTCTTTTACCCTTAAGTATGATGTGAGCTACAGTTCTGTTTTATTGTTGTTTTATTTTAAATACATAGTCTTTAGGAAGTTGGAGAAATTCTGTTCTTCCTAGTTTGCAGAAACTTTCTATTTACAAGTATTAGATGTTAATTGCAGGAAATGCTTTTTCCTTGTCAAATAATGTAATTATCTGATTATTCTTCTTTAGTTTGTTTATATGATGGATTACAGCTACTGATTCTTAAATATTTAGTAAGCCTTGAATACCTGGAATACATACTACCTGTCTGCATTGTGAAATTCCTTTTATATATTGATGGATTAATTTCCCAACATATTATTGAGGATTTTGAATCTAAGTTCATTAGAAATATCGTAGTTATTGCTGTTTCATACTGTCATTAGATTTGGTATTAGCCATGACATCAAACAGAGTGACACATGTGTCTATCACCCTTCCAGTGTAACAAACTTTTCTGTGGTTATATAGTGAGTCTTATGCCAGGTAGTTTAATTTTTCCTACTTCAGTCTTCTATTTCAAAATTGTTTTTATTCCAGTGTTTGTGAATTTGTATTTAGATTTTTTTTTTTTTTTTTTTTTTTTGCCAGGCAGAGTGGACAGTGAGAGAGAGAGAGACAGAGAGAAAGGTCTTCCTTTGCCGTTGGTTCACCCTCCAATGGCCATCACGGCTGGTGTGCTGCAGCTGACGCACCGCACTGATCTGATGGCAGGAGCCAGGTGCTTCTCCTGGTCTCCCATGGGGTGCAGGGCCCAAGCACTTGGGCCATCCTTCACTGCACTCCTGGGCCACAGCAGAGAGCTGGCCTGGAAGAGGGGCAACCGGGAAAGAATCCAGCGCCCCGACCAGGACTAGAACCTGGTGTTCCGGTGCCGCAAGGCAGAGGATTATCCTATTGAGCCGCAGTGCCGGCCTGTATTTAGATTTTAAAATTGTCTACATCTACAAATAAAATCCTGGGGTTTTAATAGAAATTCCATAAAACTTATAGACCAAATTATGAAGAATGAGGCCTCTTCTGTTTTCTGGACAAGGCAGGGTAAAGCTGGTGCTATTTTTTCTTTAATTATTTGAAGGAATATTATAGTGAATGTCTTCTTCAACAGCTTTTAATTACAAATAGGATTTTGCAATGATTGTAAGGCTATTCAAGTGATCTCTTTGATCTTGAGTTTTGCAGTTTTGATTTTTATAAAAATTGGTACATTGGTAAGCAAAGTCATTTATTAAATTGTTCAAAGTATGGGCCGGCGCCATGGCTTACTTGGTTAATCCTCTGCCTCCGGCGCCGGCATCCCATATGGGTGCCAGGTTCTAGTCCCGGTTGCTCCTCTTCCAGTCCAGCTCTCTGCTGTGGCCCCGGAGGGCAGTGGAGGATGGCCCAACTGCTTGGGCCCCTCCTCCCACATGGGAGACCAGGAGGAAGCACCTGGCTCCTGGCTTTGGATCGGCGTAGCTCCAGCCGTAGCAGCCATTTGGGGAATGAACCAATGGAAGGAAGACCTTACTCTCTGTCTCTCTCTCACTTTCTATAATTCTACCTGTCAAATTAAAAAAATGTTCCAAGTAGTCCTTTATCATCTTTTTCATGATTGCAGAAGCTGTAATGGGATCCTCTGTTTCATTCCTGATAATGGTGGTTGTGTCTCTTATTTTGGTAATAGTTACATAATTGTATCAATAATATGGATTGTCTTTAAAAAATTGAGTTGTTTCAGGAAAATAACATTTTTAAAGGAAGGCCAGGCTTCAGTTAAGCCAAGGAAATGCATAAAATTCCTTAAAAAGATAGACAACATGTGTATTTATATTTAATGCATCAAAGAGCATGGTAGTGGGTCGCCTCATCAATAATTCACAATTCTCCAAATATTACTGTATAAGCCTAACAACATATAATGTTACTGAAAATATAACTTTTGTAATTCAGGAGGATTCAGATGAAATGGATCAAGTACTCTGTCTTTAAATTTTATGTCTCAGGTGTCTAAATGCTTCAAAATGGAAATACAACAGATGAGACCTGCTTGTTGGGGAAAGGGAAGTAGGAGGGAAATTTATTTTGACCTTATCTCTGGTTTGAACCCTCTGGGGGTTTAAGAGAAAAGGAGACTCAAGACATGGCTTAGTTTTAATGTTAACACTATGGTACGGCTGGGACTTGTCCTACATTTACTGAGAACTCTAATTTACGAAAACTAGATCCCAGGATTTTGAAAGCAGAATTGAGACTTCTAAAGCTATTTTTTTTACAGTTTTTTTTCCACCTTTGGTTATAGTCTGTCATATGGTCCCAATTCTTTTTTTTTTTTAATGAATCAAATTATTCTTAATCCCTGGAAACCAATCTCTTCTATGTATGGGATTTTTGCCACCTCTCAGGTCCCCCAAATACTCTGCCTTGCACTTTTAACACATCATGCAAAATAATTAAGAAATGGGTCATGTAATTTAATGTTGATACTTATCAAATTAGAAGATGGTTAGATGTACTTTTGCTGACATAGATTTGATTTATTTCTCTTTGATACAAAAAGAGAAGCAAAAACATATGAGAAGTCAGAAATGGTAGGAGCTGGTGGGGGCATGAACATTTATATCATGATTTATGATATTGTTGGTGCTATGTTTTTTAACCCAACAAGAGATATTTTGTTATTCCATTTTACAGACAGACAACAAGTATATAGATACCCCATCTTTGAACTAATGTTCTATTTCAGGTCATCCTGACATGTAAATGCCAGGCATTTTCCTATTATAGGTGGAAACAAAAATGTGCTAAATATACACTTACAAATATGAGTAACTGGAAATTTAGGGAGAAAAGAGGACAGGAAAGGACAAGAGAAGATATTCAACAAACTTATTAAGTCCCTAAGAGTACTTCAAAGAGTTACAGTACACCTAAATTAAAGAGTAAAGTAACTTTGGTGCAAAAAATTTGAACCCTATACAGTTTCATAATAAACATTTTTCATGAACTTTTTGAAGATGCTTTATATATGTCAGATAATATTCTAACCAGCGTAACATGTTAACAATATACATTAAAATCTCTTGTGGAGTATTAATTTTCTTCCCTTTCTATATTGCCAATTTTCACTTAATTCATTTATTTAGTTAAAGTATAAAGCATAGACTGGCAACCTTTCAAAGACATCTGATGTCTTCATTTACTAATTTCTAAGGAAGAAGTACTTAGATGCTGGCCAAGAGCATAGGTTATAACTCTATTGCTCCATTTCTAGCAATGGACATATGGAATTGGAATGAAGTTAACTGATCAGGCCTCTTGATAGAGACTGAGGATAACTCAGGAATAAATAATTAACAATAGATGAGAGAGAGAAATTGAAACACGGAAAAAGAATGACTTGGTCGTCTGCATTCCCTTTGTACCTTCTAAGCAGACCTATATAACTCTGGTCATGCAAGCAGCCTAAAAGAGTCAACTTTAATACAATACACATTATTTTGAAAGATTACACTGCCAACATAGTATGTAAGATCTTAGTGTGCTTTTACCACTTTAGTAAGAAGTATTTCACCAGGAGCTAAAAACATGTTTATTCTCAAATGAACTATGTATATATCAAAGGGACTTAATCATACAATATTAACTATACATGCACTTGAATCTAATATTATTTTTCAGAACAAAAACAATAAAACAAAATAAAGACAAGGTGACAGATGATATATACATTGATATACTTCTCATGGGGGTACTGATCAACAGTATTTTTCTTCAAGAGTATAACAAATTAAAGAAGTTTAGAACTTACTACCTGAGATACCTTATTTAAAATATTAGCTGTTTAATATTTAGAAAATTATTAGGGCTTGGTAAAACTGTATGCTCTTTTTATTAAAACCATGGCAATTACCCTAATACTTTATTTCAACACACTATGTATTTTCTTTCATTAATTCAATAGCTCAGTTTAGTGATAGTTTTCTGTAACTCAATCCTTTAAGTTTGTATAGTGAAAAAAAAAAATCTTAATGTGAATTCCAGAGGTCTTTGAATGTCCTAAAGTTTATGAAAAAAATATGTAAATGAATTTGTGGAGAATCAGTGCTTACATTTGATTTTTAAAAGGGCATACAATCAATCAATTCAAAATCATTAATTTATAATTTTCAATTTAAATAATGGCCAGACGATTATGTTTAAGTCTTTTGATCTAAGCGTAGTTGTTTGTGTTTATTTCCCTGAGTCTATGACTTCACAAATAGAAATCTTTATGCTTTATGATTCTTATGCAAAAAATGTGTACCACTTCAACAGAGAAAGGGAATAGAAAAGAATTTAAAAGTTCAGGTTTAAGTGTCTTCTCAATAGCCGAATAAATGCATTCATTATTTTTAATTCCTCTTGACATTAAAATGAATAATGTTATCTCATAAACAGTAGTTCATTCATACTGGTTTAATAGAATCTCAACTGGGAATGATATGCTTGATGGAATGAATACGATTATTCCATCAGAAGAGCATGGCAGTTCACACAAAAAAAGGAATATCAATAAAATATTCCAAGGAGTAAAGAATAATTTATCACAGTATATTTACTATATACTGGTATTATGTCTTTTTAGGGTAGTATGCTCAGATAACTCCTATAGTTTGTTTTAAATTTCATCAAATTATCACTGAGTGCCTAGCCTAGAAAGTGCCAAAAAAAGTCAAAATACTGTGCTAGAGAATAGGAGGGAAGAGGGAGAGAAGCTACAACAATTATGGGAAGAGAGACTAACATAAATTGTCCTTCTTCCCTCTTGTCAAACTTGATAGACCTTGGCTTTCTGCATGCAGGAGTAACTGAAGAACAAACTTCTTTCTGTGGTTTTGCAATCACTCCACATAGGGATAACTGAAGGGCCTTTTATTGTTGGAAGAGAAGTGAAGAACTAGATCATAGTTGAAGGAGAGCTAGATTCAGCATAGAGACCAAACGGCTGCCTGGAATTCAACATACTAGGTCTACTTACTCCTGTTATGCCTAAGGCACTTGGCTCTTAATACTGGAACTACATAAGAAAGAAACAATCATTTCTTGCCCTAGGAAGGAGGGAAAGGAATGATTTACTGAGTGCCTGTTATATGTTATGCATTCTATATTTATGCCATCCAATACTCAAAGCATTATTATTTCCACTCTACTAGCAAGAAGTACAATGTAGTGGAAATAACATCAACTTTAGAGTCAGATGTACCTGAGTTTGAAGTGTGGATTGGCCTCTTCATAGTTTTAAGAAAGGCGTTTCAACTCATTTGAACTCAGTTTCCTCATTGATAAAACAGAGAAACATATTACCTTCTATTGCAAATGAGCAAACACTGGTTCTGCTCTGTTTTGCAGTTAACTTTCACATCAAAGACAATAAAAACTTATTATTTTACTAAATTCATTTTATATGCCAGATGATACTTGTATGCTATGTGTCTTCTGTTTTCCCATTTAATCCTCATAGCACCTGGGTGAGGAGGGGGGAGAGTTTTTTTCCCCCACTGTTTCACAGGTAAAGAGACTAAAGCTCAGGGCAATAGGGAAACATGTCTACCCACCATCATGAAAAAGATCAAGTGGCAGACCCAGCACCAGCCAGAGTCTTTTGTGGAGGCAGCTGAAGAAGAACAAAAGATAACAGCTACAGTAGCAGCTTCCATGCAGTAAGAGTTTAAGTTCTACCAGCCTCTATGACAATCACACTGCTTTAATGGACACATTTATTTCACTTATGAAATTTATAGGAAAGGTACAGTGACCATTGTTATTTTATAGATGTGCAAGCTGAATCCTACAATGAATTAGTGGCAGAGGTGGAATATGAAATCTAGAGCCCTTCACCACTTCCATATGCTGTGTGCATGCCCGTTCTGCCACAACAGGTAGGAGACCTGAGCATGTTACTTAACATCTCCTAAGCCTCAGTTTCTTTATCCATGCAATGTTGGTATGGACTACATAATTTTAAGAATGACAATTTTAAGAACTGACAGGAACCTAAACTTTTATAAGGTGACATTTGTAAACAGGGCACACTCTCTACATGATGCTGTTCACATAGGCAGCTCAGTACTGCCTAAGCAGCCACCTTTCACATTCTCATTTTGTCTTTACCATTCAATCTTTTAAAAATCAATCTTGTTCCCCTGATTATCCATTCATCCATTAATTCCTGAACATCAGCTCGGTGCGAGGTGCAGTCTTCAATACTGTCTCTCCAGACTTTTTCTCTGACTCTCGTCATTTTCATCTATTTAGCCCGAGCCAACCAGTCCCCATACCCACTTTAGCCCTGGCCAAGATCCTTGTGTATGAGTGACTGTTACTTCATTTAGTTTTGCACAAATCCATGTCATACACTGTTTCTGTCCAGTGCATTTTTAGCTCCAGGATTTCTAATATGGAGGCTTCTATTTCCGAATTAGACCTCAACTAATTCAGGCTGTCAAGAGGTTTGTGTCCTGAAAATCCCCCTGAGTCAGAAAAAAATATTTTGTATAAATAGAAATTCAGATTAAAAACAATATTTACTATAAATAAAATACATACAATTTTGTCTTCAATTGAAAAATGTTTAAGATGCAGTTTCCTACATGGGATTCAGGCTTTCACCAGAGATCAGGCTCATAGCACAGGAGTGGCAGTACTATGTGCATGCATGCATATATACTCACACATGTGCATATTCAAGAGCTGTTGATGGAACATAGCATTTGTGAGAGGAGGGACAATGAGCAGGAGTGAAATGATACAAAAAATAAGTGTCATCCCTTTTCATTTATTATGTCGTTGGTATTTTGATACTAAAAGTTATTGAGAAATTCTCTATTAAAAAGTTGTTTTTCTGTCATTACCCACATCAAACAAATGCATGTCCATTTATCATCTGTGCATCCAAATGTGTCAATAGTCCAGAAATCTCAAACTGACTTCTCCATGTTAATCCTTCACAGATAAATGTTTACATATGTATCACAAAAATGAGGGATAATATAATTTCTCTTCCTTTTTCTATGAATCCACATAATTTCCCAACTTTAAAATTCTCCATATAGTACTTCCAAAATTTATATATTTTTATTTACCAGAAAAACAGAGTTGTTCTCTGGAGGTTCACTCTCCAAATTCACACAACAGCCAGGGACTGAGCTAAGGATAAATTCAGGAGCCAGGCCCTCAGTCTGGGTCTCCCATGTGGATGGCAGGGACCCAATCCCTTCAATGCTTATATGCTGCCTCCCAGGGTGTGCATCAGTGGGAAACTGAGGCCAAAAGCTGGAGTAGGGTATGGAACCCAGGCACATTGATACTGAATGTGGGCATCTCAAGTGGTGTCTTAACTACTGTGCCAAATGCCTGTCCCATAGATATATTTGCAGAATTATTGCGAGGTTATCAAAGAAGGAATACAAGTTTTAGTGGGTCAATTTAAAGTGATGGGTTTATTTTGAGCAGTTACTCAATGCAAGTTGTTATAGGAAAAGCTTTGAGTGAGGTTGTTACTTTCCAGAAGCTATTTGGTAGGCACAAAACAGTGTAGAATCATAGATATTTAAGACTGTAAGGAAACATCAGATCTGCCAAAGGCAGGGAAGTTAGGACAGAGAGAGTTTTATAATCCTCCTGAATGGTTTCACTCCTAGTGCAGTCTCTCTCTCTCTCACCTGTATCTTGAACATAAACTAAAGCAAAGTTTTAAGTTTTTTAGAGATTGAATGACGAATATGTGGGGACAATTTTGTTTTATTAATTCTAAGCTTAGAATTTCCACATGCAGAATCTGTGACAGAATTGCTTGCAAAAGTGATACACAAGGGCACTTCAAAAAACAAGCAGAAAATGGAATTAAAAGATTGCTTTAGTGCAAATTTTTGAAATCCATGAATAGGATTTTCAAAATATACATTTTCCATGAACTTTTTCAAAACCCCTTGTATTTAGAAAGTACTTAAAAGAGAGAGATTAAGGATGTTAGAGCTCAGCGGAGTCAAGCCAGGGGTGGAGGCCAGCTAACAAGACTGTGACCCCGGTTCTAGACTGATTTCAGCAGGATCCCGTGGGGAGCTCTGGACTACAAATTGCTCCAGGGTTTGTCTCACCTTGTGGCAGAGGAGCTGGACCCTTACATTGCCACATCAGTCACTGGTTGCCAGATGACCTCGGGTGGGGGACGTGTGGCCTCCCAGACTCCGGGCTCCCTTCAGGATAGTTCTCCAGAGAACAAGGGAAATGGGAAATGGGTACACTGACCTGGTGAAGGGCAGTTTGTAGAATAGCACCAGTGCCCACTAGAGACACCAGGCATTCAATCTGATTTTGTAGACAGTATACCGAGGGAAATATATTTTTGAGAATTGTATTATTATTAGAAGACCTAAGATCTATATTCTTAACAAATTTGTATGTATAATACAGTAATATTAATTAAAAACATAATGTTGTATGTCAGATCTCCAGAACATATTCATCTTGTAAAACTGAAAATTTATGGCCATTCATAAAGGGAAATATTTTACATTTTCTTTAGCCTCATGGTATTAAAAGTATATATGAATGTATGGTTTGTTAAAGAAAACACTCATATAGATTATTTAGCAAAATGTGAACACAAATACTGATTTCTCAAAGAATTCCGAACTAAAATTTTCTATAACTTCGGCTAAGATTAATTCATATTTAATAATAACCTTGTGACAAGTATTTATGCCCCATATAATGGCAATCAGAATTAAGTATTATTACTAGAGATTTAAACAAAGCTTTCAATATCAATTGCTGTAAAAGAACTGGGCTATTCTGACACACAGAAGTAAGCTGCAAAAGGACTAGAACAGGCATTTTTCAAGAAAGGAAATTCAAATGGCCAAAAGACACTTGAAACAAATGCTCAGGATCCTCGCTGTCAGGGAAATGCAAATCGAAACCTCAATGAGGTTTCATCTCACTCCAGGGGAACGGCTCTCATACTGAAACCAACAACCAATACTGACAAGGATGCTGGAGAAAAGGTACCCTAATCCACTGTTGGTTGGAATGTGAACTGGTACACCCACTGTGGAAGACAGTATGGAGATAGCTCAGAAATCTGAATATAGACCTACCTTATGACCCAGCAACCCCACTCCTGAGAATTTACCCAAACAAAAAGAAATTGGCATATGAAAGAGTTATCTGTACCCCCATGTTCATTGCAACTCAATTCACAATAGCTAAGTTATGGAATAAACCCAGATGTCCATCCACTGATGGATTAAAAAATTGCGGTATATATACACACACAAACTATGGAACACTACTCAATGGTTTAAAAAAATGAAATCTTGTCTTTTGCAATGAAATGGATGAAACTGGAAACCATTATACTTGGTGAAATAAGCCAGTCCCAAAGAGACAAATACCATGTTTTCTCTGTTCTAGGGCAACTCATAGAGTTCGTAAAATGTAATGCACTTTAGTGAAATAGACATTTTTGAGATTTGATGATAGTTTACAGCCCTTGTCTCTGTTGTTGAGGAACAGTGTTTTTTTTTTTTTCTTCACACTATTTGTTGAACTCTACTTAGTGTAGAGTTAATCCTATGAGTATAAAGTAAGCTGAAAGTAGATCTTTGTAAATATTCGGGGTGGGAATGAATAGGTGAGAGAGAAAGAAGAATGAACAGGAGAGGGTGGGAATATCACTAGTTCCTAAATTGTACACATGAAATACATGAAACTTATATATCTTAACTAAAAAAAACCATAAATTAGAAACAAGATTTGTGATAAAAGTGAATGTCTTAAGAGAAAAAAAAAAGGAAGTAAGCTCAAGTAGCCAGTGGGATCTGGAGGAAAGCTGTTCAAAGGTAGCCCACTCTGCTTGGACAAACACTTTTACTCTGCAGGATTCCTCCTTCCTGCCACCTAGAAAGAAGCTGGAGGTCTAGCAGCCCTAATAGACAGTGAGGTAACAGTGAAGTTGGAAAACCTCACAGGAAGATGGGAGGTTCCCCTTACCACCGAGCCCCTGCCGCTCTGCAATACATATTATTACTTAACACACCACTATTTCTCTAGTCCCATTACATACCCACTGCAACTGATGCAGTCATTTTTTCACACTCAAAATGTAAAGTGTTTAACCTTATCCTTTCATTGCACCCTAAATTTTCCTGCTTAATAACTAAAGCACAGTATCAAAATGTATTTTAAAACAAAGGCAGTATTGGAGCCAGCGCTATGGCATAGTGGGTTAAAGCCCTGGCCTGAAGCGCCGGCATCCCATATGGGCGCCGGTTCTAGTTCTGGCTTCTCCTCTTCCAATCCAGCTCTCTGCTGTGGCCTAGGAAAGCAGTGGAGAATGGCCCAAGTCCTTGGACCCCTGAACCCATGTGGGAGACCCAGAAGAAGCTCCTGACTCCTGGCTTCGGATCGGCGCAGCTCCGGCTGTTGTGGCCATCTGGGGAGTAAACCAGCGGATGGAAGACCTCTGTCTCTGCCTCTCAAATAAATCTTTTTTTTAAAGTGTATCAATATATTAAATTCAAACTAGCAAATGCTCAAAAGTTCATTTAAATGTGTAGACTACTTTCATCACATAAATGAAAATTAACTTGGACTGCTCTGTCACAATACATCTGTTTGTTTGCTTTCAAGTGAAAAGCATCATATAACATACTGCGGCATTTCTTTGAAAAGTACTAAATCTCTTTTCTAAGTTGTTTTTGTCTTTCCGAATGTAAGGTATTAATTACCACTGGGATAAAAAGGGAATGTTGAGGGTCACATGACAGAAGCAGCTGAGATTTCAACTCAAGGTCAGTCAGCCAAATAGTGTTTATTGCCAAATTGACTGATGGCTGTTGCCTTGAAATAAGCAGCACTGACAACGATTAAATTTCTTCCTTAGGAGATACTTCATACATAGGTTATATCTCATTAAAAGTATAACAGAATAAGAAAAGTTGACTTCATATAAAAATTAAGGCTGAAGTGCTATCTACCCTAGATGAATAGTAAAAGTCTAAGTGGCTTTACAGTCAAAAGTATTCCTGTTGAGTGCTGTGTAATTGCCATTTTCTTAGGTAGAGACCTGCTCTGCATTTCCATTGCTGGTTAACCAAGAATTACTTGTAACAGAAACAAAGTAAATATCAGTAGAATTTTTCCCCAATGCTTTGACGATCTGCAATCTCTAGTAGTATGTCATGGCGAAGCTGGAAAGTGATGATTCAAATAAGATTAAGCAAATCTGCCTTTATTTTTTATTGCATCTAAAAACTATCCTGTAAAATGAATGCGTTGAGTTTGAAAGCTTTTGATCTAATATAGAAATTTAGTGCAGAACTGAACTCGCAGTTTACATAGAGCTTTCTAGAAATGCGTATTTCTCTTCAAGAAATGTCTTCATTAATATTATGATTTCCTAAAGTGCCAATAATTATAAGACATACCATTATTTTATGTATAACTAAGAATAAAGAAGTGTAACAAGAAAAAAAAAACTGACTTCAGAAATAGGAAAAACTGGAGTACAGCCTGAAATTATCTAAAATAATCAGCATGGGAGCATGTGGAGTTAAAATCAGATGATAAACACATCATTTCAAAGCTTGGGCATTTTAAAACAGTATTTGTTTAAGTTGCTAAATGGAGGATTTAATTTAACTATCAGAATAATCAGTGCTAGATAGTGAAACATTAAATTCAATTTCAGTCTTCAAAACCACAAACTTAACAGAAAAAGGAGGTCTCTGTAGAACTGTTACAATTCCTACAGTTATTTGCCAAGTTGAGAAACCAAATAAAAGGCAGTAGATAATGTCAAGATTCTAGAACTAATAACTCAGTAGCCAAAAATTGCAAACCAAAACTACTGCCATCTGAGAAATCTAATACTACACAAGGAAAGTAACACATTTTTCTTTTATTGTTAATTATTCTGATGGATGCACCTCACCTGTTTACACATCTAAACTCAAAAAACCACCAAGCTCTTGGGATAAACATATGTAACACACACCAATTAAAGGAAAATAAATATGATTCTGCTTATACAAATGCTTAATAAAAAACACATATTTCTGAGCCACAGAAATCAATATTATCAACAGAAAGGTATCTACTCGACATTATTGGAAGCACATTTGTTGTGTATCTTTGTGGGTTACTGAGTATATATTTACACATACATGGAGTCTGGGGACGGCAGGGGACAAGAGTTTCACTGCATCTGATGTCCATTTCACTTTCTTCGCTGTTCATCTTGGCTTACCCGCCCCTGCTACTCTCTGATGGTTTTTGGTAGAAGTGACTTTGCTCTTGCGCCAGGACTAGGCATGTGACAGAACCTAGCCAGTAACAATGTAGTATTTCCTAACCATGTTGTCAATTGATTCAGCAATGTGCAGGTGATTTCATCAGAAAAAATCACAGCTCACCCTAGCTCTTCCATTGGAGAGCACAGTGCTTTTATTTTCTGCTGGAATTGAGGTAGATTGACATTGTGAGTCCCAGACTCAAGAGTCTCTAAGAGCTCAGGTCGCAGGGAGGGGAGGGGTGGGGACTACTACTGGGCCAGGTGGCATCACTTGAGCTTCCAAAAGTAGCTATACCAGAAATAAGTCATAGCTCTTCACTTTTCACTTATTTGAGCTTGTGAAGCTCCTTTTATTTTTCTTTTGTAGTTTGTCAGGTTTTTTTTTTTTTTTAAGATTTATTTATCTATTTGAAAGTCAGAGTTACAGAGAGAGAGAGGTCTTCCATCCGATGGTTCACTCCCCAATTGGCCGAAATGGCTGGAGCTGCGCCGATCCAAAGCCAGGAAGCAGGAGCTTCTTCTGGGTCTCACATGCAGGTGCAGGGGCCCAAGGACTTGGGCCATCTTCCTCTGCTTTCTCAGACCATAACAGAGAGCTGGATGGGAAGTGGAGCAGCCAAGACTCAAACTGATGGCCATATAGGATGCTGGCATTGCAGGCAGTGGCTTTACCCGCTACACCACAGCACCAGCCCCAGGGTCTTTTTTTTTTCTGTCACTTATAACTCAAAGAGTCCTGATCTACAGTTATATTTATATGTTGACATAGTGATCTAGATTAACATTGAAGTCCCTATTCTAATGATGTAATTGATTAAAAATGAAAAACGATCCAATTCAACTTTCAGTACCTCAGTTTCCTCTATGGACACAGAGAAAGTTATGTTACATGACTGATAGCTTTAATCTAGGTCTGAAATCCCTGGATCCAGTCCATTGATTTTGATGACTTGACAACTGAAGATATTTAAGTCCAGATGCAAGTTGGCATATCTTTATAACTCCAGGCCAGAGAAAGAATAAAACATGTGACTGGTCTCAATAGCAGTGAATGTGTACCATTCTACAGTCAAGTTCATTTCAGAAATAAAACAATTACAGCACAGGTAATACAGGAAAAGCTGGCAGGCCTCCTGATAGCTAACAGCTGAGCCCATAGAGGCAGCGTTCTGTGGTAGCCAACAACTGAAGGCTCTGAAGCAGGAAGGCTGGGTTTTGAAGTCTAGCTGTAACAGAATTCCTCTTCTAAAATGGGAATCATAAGTCCCTCACAGGCTTGTCTTCAGAATTGACTCATATAAAGTATGTAGAACTCTCAGCAGAGTATGTGCTATGAAGTAATTGCTCAAAATTTGCTATGTCATTATCGTCTACAAGCTATTATAATGACCAACGTGCTTTAAAGAGAGAATTCCCTTTGGCATCAACAACAATCTACAGATGTTTTAAAAAACGCTTTGTGAAAGTCATTAAAAAAAAAAACTCCCAATACATTAGATCCATTCAGCCTTTCTAAGATCCTGCTTCTGATTGCCAAGTCAATACTCAGATTTTCTACACTTTCTCACACACTGCTTCTTATTTCTGGCCAGGAAAATAAATAAATAAATAAATGCCCATCTGGCAAAGTATTTTCCACCTATATATGAACCAGAAATACCAATCCTTTCTAATATGTATTCCCCAGATGCAATAATTATCCTCTATTTACAGCTAAATCACTGATTACTATGGAAAATATTGTCAGCAAACTGTAACCCAAAATGTATTACTGCAAAAGGGAGAAAATAGCACAAAACAAAACCCTCAACACAGCCCATAACAAAAGTCATATCTTTGATAGAATCATAGAAAGAGAAGGCTGTAGTGATTTGTATTTGTTAAGAAATACTGCTTTTTTTTTACATTATAAATGTTTAAAACCATTTCTTTGATGTCTGATTCTTAGTCAAACTGGCACTTATGAAGCAATGACTTAGTCAAAGGCCAACATTAGCAGGCAAAAGGGAGAGAAGGGGTGAAACATGCAATTGATACTATAGAATCACTATCTTTCTAATTTGCATAAATATAACAATTCTACCGTAATATATTTACAAAATGCAACAACTAGCTGATATTGACATTTTATTTTATATAACCAGTTTCAAAAAGAAACCTGTCAAGGAAAATAACACAATGGAAAGCTGATTTTTAAATAATTAAAACAATTTTACAAGGCTTTCAATAAAAAAGAGCTAGAAACTGAAACTTTTACACGAACTCAATGTTTTAATTTACTCCATTTTTGAAAGAAGAATGATTTTGTTCTGTAAAAATGTACGTAATCCAAATTCTAGTTTAAATTTAAATAGCCTATAGTGTAAAGAATGTAGAGATGAAATTTTTATATAGTAAGGAGAAAGAGTGTATCTTATAGGAATGAAAACATTTCTTGGGTAATTCCTTAAGTATATTTTAAATCTCTTAAACTCTACTAAATTAAATAAGTAAATAAAATTATTGATAACCACTTTGAGAATTTAAACAAAATTGCCTTTGGTGGCAATCACTCTAAAATGGGCTCCAGAAATTCATGTGTGTATATCTGAGACACTGTGGGCAAGGAAGAGGATTTAGGCGAGAAAATTTTCCTAGGATCTGATAATTCATTGTAATAAAAGTCTGAAATTACCTTCAGCAGTGTTGACAACTAAGCACTTGCTGTTTCAACAGGTGCACACTCAAGCCCACCAACCCTCAGGTTTTGTCAAAGCCAATGAAAAAGATAGCCATTCCTGACACAGCTGTGCCTCTGGCTGCCCCTACAAAAGAATGAGGTTTGGCTATTTTTAGGTTTGGGTTAGGCAATCAGTCAAAGCTCAGCAGCACCACAGGAGTCTGTGCTGAGAGAGCAGTCTTCAGAGTTCAACCAGATCTCCACAAGTCTCCCAACTGCCTGCCTAGCCACCCGTGCTCTGGATTCTTCTTCCTGTGCCCACCAAAGTACCTATAGATTCCATCCTTTTTATTGTTGTTTCCTTTAAAAATTGTTTTTCTAAATTTTTATTTGAGAGAGAGAGAGAGAATGATCTTCCAGTTGCTGGTCCATACCCTAAGTGACCCCAATAGCCAGGGTTTGGCTCAGAACTTGATCCAGGTCCCCTATGTGGATGGCAGGGACTCAAGTACTTAAGCTTACACCTGCTGCCTCCCAGGGTGCATATGAGCAGAAATTTGGAAGAGAAAACAGAGCCAAAACTCAAACCTAGGCACTGGAATATGGTAGGTAGCCATCCCAACAAGGTTTTTAACTGATGGGCCAAACATCTGCCCCTATAAAAAAATTTTTATATTATTTGTCTCAAAGTTATCACTTCTGTACCTTTTCCAGACCTCTCATTTCACAATTAAGTCTCCACTCTAGACCATGAAGCCATGAAATTTTCCTTCTAAGTACCTACATCAAAGAAGGAAATAAACCCTGAAAAACTCCCAGTTGCTTCTATAAAGGAAACAGTGGGTTTAATTTGTTTAATCTGTCCTTCATTTCATTAAGCCTATAAGTCAGGGCCATTGCCATCACTTTGATGAGAATTACAAAACCTTAATGAAAGAAATAGAAGACGACACAAAAAAAATGGAAAAATCTTCCATGTTCTTGAATTGAAAGAATCAATATCGTCAAAATGTCCATACTATCAAAAGCAATTTACAGATTGAATGTGATACCAATCAAAATACCAAGGACATTCTTCCCAGATCTAGAAAAAACAATGCTGAAATTCACATGGATGCACAGAAGATCCCAAATAGCTAAAGCAATCTTATACAACAAAAACAAAACTAGAGGTATCACAATACCTGATTTCAAGACATACTACAAGGCAGTTATAATAAAAACAGCCTGGTACTGGTACAAAAACAAATGGATAGACCAATGGAACAGAATAGAAATTCCAGAAAACAACCCACACATCTACAAACAACTTATGTTTGACAAAGGAACTAAAATCAATCCTTGGAGCAAGCAGAGTCTTTTCAACAAATGGTGCTGGGAAAACTGGATCTGACGTGCAGAAATGTGAAGCAAGACCCCTACATAACACCTTACACAGAAATCCACTCAAAATGGATCAAAGACCTAAATCTATGATGTGATATCATCAAATTACTGGAGAACATTAGAGAAACCCTGTAAGACATTGGCATAGGTAAAGATTTCTTGGAAAAGACCTCAGAGTACAGGCAGTCAAATCAAAATTGACAAATGGAATTATATGAAGCTGAGAAGCCTCTGTACTGCAAAGCAAACAGTCAGCAAAGTGAAGAGGCAACTGACAGAATGAGAGAAATTATTTGCAAACTATACAACTGATAAAGGGTTAATTTTCAGAATCTATAAAGAGCTCAAGAAACGCAACAACAACAAAACAAATAATCCAGTTAAGAAATGGGCAAAGAACTTAGACATTTTTCAAAAGATGAAATCCAAATGGCCAACAGACACATGAAAAAATGCTCAGGATCACCAACCATCAGGGAAATGAAAATCAAAACCACAATGAAGTTTCACCTCATCACCATTAGAATGGCTCTCACAGAAATCAGCAAAAAACAAATGCTGGTGAGGATGTGGGGAAAAAGGACCCTAATCCACTACTGGCGGGAATGTAAACTGGTATAGCCATTGTGAAAGACAGTATGCAGATACATCAGGAATCTGAATATAGGCCTACCATATGACCTAGCCATATACTCCGGGAAATCTACCCAAGTTAAATGAAATCAGCACATGAGTTATCAGTACTCTCATGTTTACTGCACCTCAATTTGCAATAGCTAAGATATGGAATCACCCCAAATGTCTGTCAACTGAAGACTGGATAAAGAAAGTATAGGATATGCACACCATGGAATACTACACAGCAGTAAAAAATGAAATCCTGTCATTTGCAACAAAAGGGATGAAACTGGAAAACATCATACTTGGGGAAATAAGCCAGTCCCAAAAGGACAAATACCATATGTTCTCCATGATCTGTGGTAACTAATAGAGCACCTAAAAGGTAATCAATAGAAATGAAATTGACACTTTGAAATGTGATGGCTTTGAGCATCCCTTGTCTCTACTCTTGAGGAACAGAGGAACAGTTTTTTTTTATACTATTTGTTGAACTCTTTACTTAGTATACAGTTAATATTATGTGTATAAAGTTAATTGAAAATAGATCTTGGCCGGCGCCGCAGCTCACTAGGCTAATCCTCCGCCTTGCAGCGCCGGCACACCAGGTTCTAGTCCCGGTCAGGGCGCCGGATTCTGTCCTGGTTGCCCCTCTTCCAGGCCAGCTCTCTGCTGTGGCCAGGGAGTGCAGTGGAGGATGGCCCAAGTACTTGGGCCCTGCACTCCATGGGAGACCAGGAGAAGCACCTGGCTCCTGCCATTGGATCAGCACGGTGCGATGGCCGCAGCACACCGGCCACGGCGGCCATTGGAGGGTGAACCAATGGCAAAGGAAGACCTTTCTCTCTGTCTCTCTCTCACTGTCCACTCTGCCTGTCAAAAAAAAAAGATTTTCTTTTTTTCTTAGTAAAAAATAAGAATGGGACTAGAAGAGAGAGGAGGAAGAAGGGTGGGAGTGCAAGTGGCGGGGAGGGGTAGGTGGAAAGAATCACTATGTTCCTAAAGTTGTATTTAAGAAATGCATGAAGTTTGCACACCTTTAATAAAAGGAATTTGGGGGAAAATAGAGGAAAATGAATGCATGTAATATAAAGAGTGACAGGTAAACCATTTGATGTTTGAGTGCAGCATTGCGGCGTAGTGGGTAAAGCCGTGACCACCTGCAATGATGGTGTCGTATTTGGATACCAGTTCTAGTCCTGGTTGCTCCACTCTGGTCCAACCTCCTGCTAATGCCTGGGAAAGCTGTGAAAGATGGCCAAAGTCTGTGGGTCTCTATATCCACATGGAAGATCTGGAAGAAGTCCCTGGATCATGGCTTCATATCAGCCCAGCTCTGGCTGTTGTGGCCATCCTTTTGGGGAGTGAACCAGCAGATAGAAAAAGCTCTCTCTCTCTCTCTCTCTCTCTGTGTGTGTGTGTGTGTATTTCCTGCCTTCCAAATAAATAAAATAAAAATCTTTTTTTTTATTTGACAGGTAGAGTTAGACAGTGAGAGAGAGAGAGACAGAGAGAGGTCTTTCTTCGATTGGTTCACTCCCCAAATGGCCGCTACGGCTGGAGCTACGCTGATCTGATGGCAGGAGCCAGGTGCTTCCTCCTGGTCTCCCATGCAGGTGCAGGGCCCAAGCACTTGGGCCATCCTCCACTGCCTTCCCGGGCCACAGCAGAGAGCTGGACTGGAAGAGGAGCAGTCGGGACTAGAACCCAGCGCCCATATGAGATGCCAGCGCCATCGGCGGAGGATTAACCAAGTGAGTCACAGCACTGGCCCCAAAAATCTTTTAAAAATTGATGTTCAAAAAAAGGAAGAGATGGTAAGTTCAAAGGGCGCCAGGAAAAGGAGCATGGGAAGTCTGATACTCAATGCTGTGCATTGTTTTACCTTTGCCTTTCTCTTTATTTTGCATGTACAGAAGGTTTGATGTGTCTTACAATGTATATATGCCTGAAGTTTCACTCTACGCCAGCACAATCTCACCTGGCTGTGTCATTTCCAGATGGAAAGTAAGGTTTAATGGAAGAACTTATTCTATATTAGGTCTTGCTTTCTTTTCACATCTCTTTGTCATTTGTAAACTGAATTACATGCACATATTTATATCATACACTTAAGTATTGGTATCAAAATAGTAATAAACTGTTCTCTTTTTAAAAATGATGTTTCATTTTGAACTGACATTAAGTTTTATATATGAAATCTAATTTTGAAATAGAAAGTCCATTTATTAAGAAATTAATAAGAAATCTGTCAAACAAAAGGAAGGCCAAGCCTTAATTTTACTGAACTGTTTTATCTGTAAAAGAAGTCATTTGAAATAATTGCTTAAATTGTATGGCATAATTATCTTGAAAATTTATTTTACCACATTCCAATAAATGTTATTTCATATGCCTAAAGTAAAAAATAATAAATAAAATAATAATGGAAGGCAATTGATAATTTATTTCCTATTTTAATTGTATCCTTTTTATTCCAAACCAAATCCAAAATGGCAGATGCCATCACAAGGGTTTATTCTCAGGGAACCAGTATTGTGCAGAGATCAGCCTGGCTCAGAATGAAGTGCCTCCCATGAATGAGAGCACTGTTTGCCAAAAAGAATCTATTGAAGCTTCCTTTCCAGCCAATAATTGAAAATGTGTTGTACTCCAAAGAAAGACATAAATTAAAACTATGTGCTCATTGTACCTATACAAAAACGATTTTAGTATTTTTAAAATGTATGAATTACATGTATACGCAAATAGATTCTGGAGCAAGTTTTTAGGGCAGGGCTCATAATCTTATGTCTGCCATATATTAGATATATGTGACACTGAGAAAGTTACTCAAATGTTGTGCTTTAGTTTCTTTCATTTCTGAAAGGTGATGATTCTTTCCTAACAGTCTGTTTATGAGGATTAAATGAGTCACACACATTCACACACACACACATACACACACACAGGGTTCTCTTACCCTTTCATTGATAGTTTGTTCCCTCCCATAGGAATCTTACTCTCCTCTAATTTCAACTATTATCTCCATGTAGAAAATCCCCAAATATCTCTCTCTGGTTATTTAAATATATGTATATATATATATATATGTGTGTGTGTATATATATATATATATTTATTTGTTTGTTTTTATTTGAGGGAGGGGAGGGAAAGGAAGGAAGAGAGAGATCAACACAGAGAGACTGTCCATTCCCCAAATACCTGCAGCAGCCAGGATTGGGCCAGGTGGAAGCCAACAGTCCAGAACTCAATCCTGGTCTCCTACTTGGTTGTAGTACTTGAGCCATCACCTGCTGCCTCCCAGGTTGCACCTTAGCAGGAAGTTGGAATTGGAAGAATCCAGGAAGAACCCAGACAATGTGATATGAGATGGGCATTTCAAGGGATGTCTTAACCATGTCCCAAAATCCTGACCTTCAATCTAGTTCTAACTCTTCACTTCAGGCATCCTTACAAAAGACTTATTGTATTCCCACCTGGAAATATCATCAACAATTCTGCAGTATTATCTCAAAACAAATGGCTCTCTTTTCATTGACCTCCAGTTTTTATCTCATTTCTTTTTTCTCTGTTTCTGTTAATATTATCATAACCTCACCAATTAGTCAGGATGACTATTTTTAAGAATTCTAAAATATGTTTCATAAATCCTTGTGTAAATGGACTTTTATTGACTGTATATTGATGGATGTCCATTGTGAAATGGTTTTATGAAACTGAGTTAAAAGTTAAGTATCTTTACTGTAGGCTTCCAAAGCATCTTTAATATGTACTCTAAGGGAAACTCTAAGAAGAGGATCTAGTAAACAGCATTTCCCTAATTTATATGGTTACAGAAACCTTTTGCAGAGAAAAATAGAGACTTTACTGGGGATTTGTATCATGGTGTTTGCTGTCCCTATCTCTTTTCCTCTTCTTCAACAGTGTACCAGTCACTTATAACCAAATAATTTTGATTCTCCTTATTGAACCCTTGGATCATATTAATGTACTCTGTCTGTCTGTCTGTCTGACCTGGACTACATGTAGGCTTTCCCTCTACTACCCTTTCTTTTTCTGTCGTCTTAAACTCTGAGTTCAATATCTTCTGTGGATACTGCAGATCTACTTTGAGGTAAAGTACAAAGATGTGTAAGACAAGCTGTCTGTTTTCACAGATGGAAGATGGGAATTGGCCAGCAGATTCCAAATATAAATATTGTAAACAAAGACAGTATAATCAATGCTTATATGGGAAAGCTTAAATCAGGGTTTTTAAGGAAGTGAGAACAATATGATATTAGCCCAAGTACTTCTAAATGAAATATTTGAAATTATTTGTCAACACTAAAGCCTATCTCATTCTCATTGTAAGATAAAAATATATTAAAATATAATTGATATATATAATATCAATTATATTTTAATATATTTTTATCTTACAATGAGATTTGTATCATTTGTATCTCTATCCTTAATGTGCTGTACATTGAGATTTAATGCTATAACGAGTACTCAAACAATATATTTCACTTTGTGTTTCTATGGGGGTGCAAACTGTTGAAATCCTTACTTAATGCATACTAAACTGATCCTCTGTTAAAAAAAAAAAAAAAAAAAAAAAAAAAAATTATCAATTCCCAACTTGACTCTCACTGGGATTAAACATGACAATAGGTCTGCTCTGATTTCATCATCATTTTAAAAAATCATCTATTATTTTTCACTTTATGTTTCTGTGTGGGAGAAACTGTTGAAATCCATACTTAATGTATACTAAGCTGATCTTCTGTATATTAAGATAATCGAAAATGAATCTTGATGTGAATGGAAGGGGAGAGGGAGTGGGAAAGGGGAGGGTTGTGGGTGGGAGGGACGGTATGGGGAGAAAGCCATTGTAATCCATAAGTCGTACTTTGGAAATTTATATGCATTAAATAAAAGTTTAAAAAAATATATAATTGATATTTTATAATAAAATCCTCATTGGAGAAACTTTGGGAAATTCACAAATGTACAAGTGAGAATAATGAAGTAATCCAGGGTGTAATATCATCTTGGATACATCCTCAGATAGTGATGGATGAAATTTTATTTTGGCTATCTCATTCATCTAGAAGTCAATGATGCAAAAGATTTGTCTTCCAGAGCTAAAGATTCTCAATCATAACACTAGTGAAATACCCCAAAAACTTTATAATAAATAGATATAATGAACAAGTTAAACATTCTTATCACATCCTTCCTATAACATTTTGCTTTTCATTTCCATGTATCTTAAACATGCATAAGAAAGCTATGTTAATATTTCAGTTGTTAAGCTAAGCTTAACAAAGTATAGTTTATGTACTGAAAAACTCATTAAATTGGAATCTGTTTCCTAATTTCCAAAATAATCATCTATATGAGTTGAACATTTATTTAACATCATTGAATATTCAAGCCTCAAAGATTAGAATATTTATTTCTATGATTTACATTGCTTACAACACAGAATATCCACCAATATAATTGCTGAGAATATAGACATGACTCAAACGTATATTCCAGTAAGTGTAAAGCTCCATTTTCATCATAATAATTGCCTTATATATTTTTTGCCCACTATTACACCAACATTTATTCTAAGGGCCTTCTTTCACATTCTGTGGGTAGGAGTATGATAATAAGTGGTCACAAATGATAGTAAGTGATAGTAACTAATTTCTACACGACAATGATTTGAGAGATATGTGCAAAGCACCAAAGGTACTCCTTTCAGCTCTGTCCAAGGCAGGCCACAGGTCCTGAAGAAGAAACTTAGGAATTTACCATAACAACAAAAGAGAAAAGGGAAAACAAAGTGGCATATACAAATGCAGAGATGAGGAGGAGCCTGGCCTCTTCTAGAAACAGGGAACTTTGGCATACCTGGAATTTGTAGTATGTGGGTGGGGCAAAAGTTGAAGCAAGCAGGACAAACACAGGCCTGGTGGTAAAGGGATTTTGAAATTGATCTTAAGTCTGGGAGTGATAGTTCTGACTTAATTCCCAACTTTTTCACCTTCTTCTGTATATATAGAAAATTGGTACTTGATTGCTAGATTGTTTTAATAAACAGACATAATAGCTATGAACAAATATATGTGTAGATACTTACATGCTTATATGTACAAGGTATCACTCCATGTATATGCATATAGTTATTGTGTAAGCTGTAGGCAAGTCAATTGATCACTCTAAGTTGTAGTGGGGGTTATGGAAGCATTATGAGATATTACCTTGGTCCTTTTATTCCACAGACTTGTTCTAATTCTGCATCTACAGAGCAGTGTGGGATGCTATGAAAAACCCCAGCTAGGATCCACATGAGCTTAGCTTTGTATCTATCTATGCAAACTGGAGTTTCACTTTCCACATCTGTAAAATGAAGGAAAGGTTCTTCCCAGGTATGATGAGTTATGTCTTCGTTATTTACCATAGGGTCCCAAGCAGGTGGAAGAGCAAAACTGTAGACCAAATGCCAGGTTTCCTTTAGCCATCTCTGTCTATTTAGCTTGTCTGTCTCTGTATCCAGGCATCATCTTTTAACAAGTCCTGCCTTCTTAATGTATAACTTAATTTCTCCTTTTTTCTCACCCTTTCAGCCCTCAGTCCTTTTCTGTTCACCTTCTCTTTACTCTCCTGCTGTTATTTTGCCCTCTGGCGCTTAGTGGTTACAAATTGCTATTGTACCTTACACAAAGGACTAATTTGCACTACAATCGCACAATCTGCAGTCCTCATTGACTTAGGGGAAAAAATAGACTCTCAAGCAACACAATCCTTTTAGAGGTGGGGATAAAAAGACTGTTTCCCAGGGATCCAATGGGGTCAGAGGAAGAGTGTAGGAAGAGAACAGCCCTGAGTCATTTTCCACTTCCCTGTGTTCCACTCAGAGGCCCGTTTCTTTTGCTCTCAAAACTGTCCTTGGAATGGCTCCTTGTTATAGGCGGAATTGTATACCCTGTTTTCTCAAAAGTCATACGTTGAAGTCCTAACTCCCAGTGCCTCAGAATATTTCTAAATTTGGAGACAGGGTCTTTAAAGAGGTCATTAAGGTTCAATGAGGTCTTTAGGGTGGGTCTTAATCCAATTGGACTGGTGTCTCTCTCAAAAGAGGAAATCAGTCCAGACTCTTTACCTGAAGAAGAAAACCTCTTGAAGACTAATGGTGAGGGCACTGTCTGCTAGTCAAGGAGAGAAGCCTCCAAGGAAATGAACACCGATCCCACCCAGCCTCCAGCGCAGTCAGAAAATAACAGCTTTCTGGTGGAAGGCACCCAGTCGGCTCTGCCTCTTTTTTATGGCCCTAGAGAAAACAATATACTCCTTATCCTCCATTTACAATGTTTTGCATTTGAAATGAGACCTTTCTCATCTTTCCCTTTATATATGTATATATAATATATAGAGTGCTTTAAAGAGTTCATTAAAAAAGAGAATTAAAATATAAATTTATTTTGATGCAAAGTTTTGAAATCCTGCATAATTTTTGTATAATCTGCATTTTCCACGAACTTTTCTTCTTTCATTTACTAGAATAACATCGAAAAAAGATGATTAACTGTAATAATTGTGTTAGAATGAGGTCTGTAACTCATATGTTTTTGATATTTATTTGTTTATTCTAAAACATTAAATAACTTTATGTGCTAATTCCTATGCTCATCTATAGATATGGGCAGGAGTGAGAGACACAACAACAAAATAACACTACCATCATAATACTGATAAACACAACAAGGTATTTGCATTCTAGTATTAATGTAAACAAATTGACAAAATATAATGAAAGATGATATGCATTTTCATGGAAATACTTTTAAGTGGTACTTAACTGCCATCAGTGAAGTGAAGGGAGACTGGAGAGAAGAAATTAAGAAAGGATTTTTTTAGAGATGAGATGAAAAAAAGACTTTAGTTACTAACATTATTCGTAAGGAGAAGAGGCATAAAGGGAAGGCCATTTCAGGAAGATGTATCCCTGACAATACATAACCACAGTAGATTGAGAGTGTATATATAGGGCCCTTTGGCTAAAGTAGTGGGTGTAGGAGGTGAGGAGATAGGTGATAGGAGGTAGGAACAGCCAACTGGGTCAGGATAACACATGCACACAACATAGAGTTGACATCAGTCTCTAGCAAGAAAAAAATATTTGCCAATTTATAAGTTAAGGTTAATTTTAAACTTGTCACCTGTAATAATCTCCTTGAATGAATGAAATGTTCCCATATTGATTTGCAGTAATCAGTGCCTTTCAGTGCAAGGGATTTCTAAGTAAATGTGATTTTTACCCTACTTCTAATTTCCTTTAGCAACTTAAATACACTCAATATTTTCACAAGATGATAACTATAATCAAAGCAGGGGGCTTTATTTCAGCTAACAAATAACAGTCCTGCACAAAGGAGTTGCTAATACCCTAATTAATGATTATTCTAATTGCTCTTCCCCATTGGAGGACACTATTTCCTGTTCTGTTTTTAGCCATGATAAACAAACTACGGTATCACCACCTCTCTATTCCACAACATAGACTGTTTTATATAAATGAAATATTATAAAGTCTGCCTTAACTTCCAAACTCAGCCTTCAGTCAGGATTTATGAGGAGCCCTCCCCATGCTAGATATCACACTATGATGAAGTATTCATGTGTGTTGTATTTCTCAGAGCTCAAGTCATAACTACACAATCTCCCAGAAACATAACCTGGCTGCATCAAAATGGCAAAACACAAGGTCTAATGTTTGTCTTCAAACTTAAGTTACAAATTGACATTACTAACCTTAAATTAGATTGCTTAAATAATTGAGAGGACATTTGAAAACTATTGTTTTTCCTGAGTATATAAGATTTTTTTTTTTTTTTTTGACAGGCAGAGTGGACAGTGACAGAGAGAGACACAGAGAAAGATCTTCCTTTGCCATTGGTTCACCCTCCAATGGCCGCCGTGGCCAGCGCGCTGCGGCCATCGCACTGTGCTGAAGGCAGGAGCCAGGTGCTTCTCCTGGTCTCCCATGTGGGTGCAGGGCCCAAGTACTTGGGCCATCCTCCACTGCACTCCCCGGGCCATAGCAGAGAGCTGGCCTGGAAGAGGGGCAACCGGGACAGAATCTGGCGCCCGACCGGGACTAGAACCTCGTGTGCCGGTGCCGCTAGGCGGAGGATTAGCCTATTGAGCCACGGCGCTGGCCTGGTATATAAGCTTTGTGCCAGTTTTTTTTTTTTTGTTTTTAAATAGTAAGTACAAATATATATGATATAAATTTATATTTGACAATTTTCTCTCCACTCTTCTCTCTTTCCTCGTTACCTAGTAAAATTCCATGACTAAGCTTAACCAATTAAATATCTAAACATGTGTTGACTACATTCCATCTTTTTCATTCCTAATGTCCTAGTGCGTCTCTTATTTGGGATACAACCACAATCTTCTTAAATCTATCTTCAGGACACTGGCTCTCACCACAATCTGCACTTGGTGTGCTTTACATTTTGATCTAATTGGTCTATAATCAAGGCTCTAGATGGCCACAATTTTAAAGCTCTTCAGGTTACTCTAATATGCAACTTGGAAACAATGCTCCAAGTCTGAGGTTATTTCCCTGTGGGGTCAGAAACAGAGATATCAGCATCGCCTTGAGAATTTCTAAGAACGAAAATTATTACCTCACATACTGAGGGCAGGGCTAAGAAATCTTATGTTTTGATAACCAAGCAATGCCCATGGAAGCTCAACTTTGAGAACATACTGCTATGAGGTTGTACTGTGATGTATATCTCCAATCTGTGATGCATCAATATGGTGTCAGAATACTTTCTTGTATATAAAGGCCTAAAATGCAAATATTGGATAGTATTAATCATCTGCTCTAAGTTATTCATTACCTTCCCAACTTCTTAGTGTGGCCTAGAACTTCCTGATGTGTTCTTCATGTTCTGACCCCTATTTGTATGTTCAGCTTCACTGTATCATTGGGTGTTTGACCTGAGCAATGTTCATTTATTTAATTTCTTTTCTTTCTTTTTTTTTTTTTTTTTTTTTTTTTTTGACAGGCAGAGTTAGACAGTGTGAGAGAGAGAGACAGAGAGAAAGGTCTTCCTTTCCGTTGGTTCACCTCCCAAGTTGCCGCTGTGCCTGGCGCGCTGCACTGATCCGAAGCCAGGAGCCAGGTGCTTCCTCCTGGTCCCCCATGCTGGTGCAGGGCCCAAGCACCTGGCCCATCCTCCACTGCACTCCTGGGCCACAGCAGAAAGCTGGACTGGAAGAGGAGCAACTGGGACAGAATCCGGCGCCCCAACCAGGACTAGAACCCAGTGTGCCGGCGCCACAGGCGGAGGATTAGCCTAGTGAGCCGTGGCGCTGGCCTCATTTAATTTCCTAAAGACATACACTGTATGTCCTTTCTCCACGTCTTCATGCATATTGTTCCCTCTGTCTTAATCTAGCAAATTATCTTCTTCCATTAAACCTCAGCCACTATCAAGTCTACCTTTTTGGTCTTGAATCTCCTTAGAAGACTAATGGGTTCCTTCATATATACTTCCTTTGAAACTCATATAAACCTGTATGATAGCAACCTCCACATGGCACTGGACTTACTATTTATATGCTTGTCTCCTTTTTCTTGCAGGCGTGGGGAGGGTAAAAACTATGCTTTATTAAACATTTTTTTCTAACATTTACTCTGATATAGGAAATCCAATGGGTTTGTGAGTGACTGAATGAAGATGGAAAATTTTGTTAGATAAGACGTGTCTCTTCTAAGTGAGAGAGTTGTACTACATACAGCAGCACGGATCTTAATGAACTAAGAAGGCAGTGAGGCTTTCTTCAGGGGAAATCCCTTGTATTGTCAGTACTTTATAACTTGCAAACTTTTTCAGATATTTTCAGTCATCTAGAAAAAAGTCTGAATCTTCTAAACATTTCAGGGTAAAAAAACACTCCTTGGCAACACATATTTTATTATTTTATCTCCTTCACTGTCTAAGCTACTACTAGATACAAAGTAAATGCTGGAAACATATTTGAGTGTACTGCTTAGAGCTAGCCACCTCTCTTCTACCACTCATACAAAAAAAATTAAACAAAGTTACTGTCAGAGGCCAGCCAGGCTAGGACCCACCTATCCTCTCACCATTGATTAAGTATCAATCTTAAGGACTTAGCACACACCAAATATAAATAAAGTACACATTGTATAAATATGCTTACAATTGTAGGTACGAAACATCTATAAAAAAGTAGATACTGGGCAAGACTTTTCATAAAAGAAAAACAGGCACAATATTCTAGAAATGAAGAGGAAAGAAAGCTAAACCACCCAATTTGCCTACATCTAAAGAAGGTTTAATTTCTTATGCAGCAAAGTACCTATGTTGTAACTGGCATGAAAAAATGTCATTTTCCTACTTTGGCTTTTTTCTCCTTTTGTTTGAAAGATTTTTGATGCTCAAAGCATAGCAGACATGTTTGATTTTATTCTATGGACAAATTCATTAAGAATGTGAAAGCATTCCAGTTAACATTAAATGACACTCTCCAAATGAGTAAGATGTCAAAAATCATGCTAGTAATTGCCATCAATAAAATGAATGTTCTGCTTTCTAGCCGCATGCATATTTGTAGCTATCAATTGTGTACTAATAACAAACAATCTATACCCAATTCAGAACAGAGGAAGTAGCAGATGCTATTATATTTTTGACTGATGCTTAGTAATATGAGTATATGGCAGTTTCATTTCAAGTACTGGTTTTATTTGCCCTGTAAATTAGATATAAAGGTTTGACAGTTAATTGAGCATAGTTTAGACATATTAAATGTACAAAGATACAAAAATTTCATCAGTTTTCAAATTTCAGCTATAAGAGAAATACATCACAATGCTTTTAAAAACCTTCAGTTTAAATTCTGGTTTATATAGCAATGGTTTTTCTTCCTTTAAATTTATTTCTAAGCAATATGCAATTTTTCTTTTCAAGGCAAACATTGTAATAATAAATTCAAGGCTATATCAAAATCATACTCAAACAAAAATTAATTCGCCTCTTGGAAGTTAAGTATTTTAGTTCAGCAATACTCTTACAACATACTGCAAGACATCTCCACATTCTTCTCCCTATGCCACACAAACTCTGAGCCACTCACTCATACACACAGCTGTGCTCACATGCACAAACCATGAAAGTTTGGTTAATATCTTAGAGAAAACAACTCTCTAAAATGGGATCCAAAAGCATTCTAATTAAAAAATTAAGTCAGATATTCTTCTGTCCCTCCTCTGCATACCAACTCCTCACTATGTTTCCCCATAGTAATTTACATTTGAAACTATTCTGAAACTTATGTAATCATGCTAAACACATAATTTAATATTTATAACAATTGATTTTATTATTTGAAAAAAGAGACACTATCCTCATGTATGTATATAATTTAGTAGTTTCCTACAATCAGAAAAGTAAATGATTTATTCACCAATTAGTAACTCTTATACTTGTAGTACAAAGGCTATGCATTTATTTATCTTAAGGGCCCAAGATTCCAAAAAGGAATTTGTGTTTGAGAATGTATTTTAATGTAAGCAATTAAAATCCATAGGTAAAATTCAAATAAACAATATCTGGGTTCAAACTGAATCAACAGCATATGTTATTTTTAAGTTAATTGGGATTTTTTAATATAAATTATTTCCAAAAGAAAGATTACTGCTGAAAAATTATTCATTTATTAATTGGTTATTATTTGCAAAAGTTAGTCATTATTAACTTGTTTGAAACACTTGTTTATACCACTTCTGGACATTAGTTAATTAATTTAATACATATTTATTGAATTTCTTTCTAGTACAAAATAATATTATAAAATCTGTGAGAATATAAGTACATATAAGATATGGTTTGCAATATCAAGAAGGATGTAATCTAGTAGTAGAGATAACAAAATCAATGAAACTATATTTTAAATATTATGAACTCCCTTACCTCATCTGTAGAGTAGGAATTATTTTCCTTTGTCACAATTTTTATGACTTACATTTCACACACAAAATATTGAGATGATAATGTCATCATCAATATTATAACAGATAAGATGTATGCAAATTAATGTCTCTATAGTAGAACTTGATTTCTAGATGTAGGATTAGAATTCAAGTGTCCTCCACTACTTATTCCGTCTATATTTTCAATTTTCCAAACTTCATACCAGATTTCAAAAATATGAGTCCCAGGTAGAAGAATCCTTATTAGCTTAATCTGGGCACAATGCAGGGCCTGGACTGTTTTCTGGCTGGGTAGTGCTAGTTCTTTGCTTTTGGCACTAAAGATCAAAAAATAGTCATATCTTATTCTAGGTGAAGACTTAATACAATAATTTATGCATTCATTAAGAAAAAGTTCAGTTATAGAGCCATCATTATAAAACTTACTATGGATTAAAGAAACCATATCAAACCTCTTCTTTGGTGAAAAGCCTCCAAGTCCAAACAGATTGTCCTTATGTCACTTAAAAACCCTTTAAATAAATGTACTTAAAAATAAAATATCAAAGAAAAAGTTACTAAGTCACTTTATTGGTTTGTAGAAACTCAATTTCAATTTAAAACTGGGTCAGAAGATTCACTACATCAGTAAATCAAGATTACCACACAGGTAATTTTTTTCTGTAAAATATCTATGTGTACTAGACCTATAGATTTCTGTAATTCTCTAGAAACTGGGAGGTTTCAAGACACAAGTATTTGGAAATTCATTACTACATGAATAGTATGTTAACATAATACTCAAAATTCACTGGCCCTAAAATACTTATACACGTATTTAGTACAAAAATAATAAATGACAAGTATGTCTAAAAATGAGCAGGCTGTTAGATTGACTCAGTAGATCCTATTTTTGTTTAAGAGGCTCTTCAATTCCATTAATTTGAGTCATTCAATAAACATTTCTCACCTTGAGTTTGGGCATACGTGTAATGGTGTTCCATGCTTTTACACACATATTTACCCAGCAGCTATCTTTCCTTTGATAAATGAGCTCTCTTGCGGATTAAAAGCAGATGAAAAATTTCCAATCACTGTGGCCAGCCTTCAGAGTGGAAAATGAGCTCAGGAAGGCAGCCATCTGAAACTGAATCCTCTCTGGAATGGACATTCCGTTCTAAGTCCCTTTCTGGAAACCTCCAACAATAGCTCAAGCAGCAGTGAACACTTGTCTTCAAGGTGGTCCAAGCCAACCATTCACTTTCTTAGACATTTGTCCTTAGACACCCAGCAACAGAGACTTAGAGCTCCTGTATCCAAATCAAAGAGGCCATGCTTATGCTGAATAAGTAGAAGAGATTCTCACAATTTCTACTCTCCCTTTCTCTCTAAGGCTTCACATCAATTTGACATTTCCAAAGGTAGGCCTACAAATCAGAGTTCATTTTAAAACACTGCCATTTCTTTTGAAATTAATGAAGAAATAAAACAAATTACACAGATAAATCAAAAATATCACTGGTTACATGTGCACTCTAGATTAAGCAACCAACATTTTTAGCTGATATCATGTACTGAGGATATAGAAGAAAAAAAACTGCATTTAGGATTATTCTGTTCTTTAGTGTGTGCATGATGTGTGTGAATAAAGTAATATATGTCAGTATTCACTGTTAGACATGACAGTGTCTGGATGTACCTGAGTTTCAAATTCACAGTGATTTGATGACTACGTAACAGATAAATGTTGTCATGTTTAATCATTGATTTGTGTACCTACAAGCTGTTAGGCACAAGGCACCTATGGATAAAAAGTACAAGCTCTCCTCCTCAAGGATGAAGGAGTGAGTCAGAAGTCAAGATAACCTGAGATCAACAATAGATGATATGAGTGCTTGCAAAGATAACTCCAGTGACTTTGTAATAAGAATAAATATCACAAGCACCATATTCTGACCACGGGCATCAGGAATGCTTTTTAATGATGTTCTATGAGCAAAGCTGAAAATAATAGAAGTTGTTGGTGGGAGAGATGTGGTGATACTGCATTTTTGGGAACATTCTAAGAAATGGGAACAAGTCTCAGGCATGAAACTATTAGTATGTTTGTGGAATCAAAACTAATTTTATTGCTACAGAGAAGACTTCTTGGTGGGGAAGCTGATAAAGAGGTGGGAGACATGAACAGATGGCATATTATAAAGATCTTGTGTTTTAGAGGCTTGGATTTTACCCTGCAGTTAAAAGAGTCCCTAATGGATTTTAAGCTATAGACACAGTCTGATTTGTGTTTTTGAAACATGACTGGAGTAGCAATTACAAGAACAGATTTATTTAGGACCACATTAAAAGCACTCATACACACACTATCAGAGATCATCTCTTGATCTATGTAGCTGTTTATACAATGTGGTGTCTAAATGTATATTTATCTTTTGTTGTTAAATAAATGATCTATTAGTAATAATAGTTACAATAATACAAAGAACAGAAATTATTCATAACACTTTGACACTCACTAAGCGATTTCACACATCCCCCTTTTCATACGAATAATAAGTAGCCTTGTGAAGCAGCATTACATTTCTCTAATTTACTCGAGGACAATCACTAGTAGATGTGCTCAACCCAGCATATGGTATGTGCTCAGTAAATATTAAATAAATATTGGCTTGTTCAGGATTACTTGGCTTGTTATGTAGAGTCAGGTTTAAAATCCATTGCAGTCTTGGTCTCAGTCCAGTTAGTATACCTGTGGATCAACATAACTTCTGGAACACCAGCCTTACCCATACAGGCATTTTGGTCATAAACAACCCAAAACAATATGTTACAAAGCAGGACATACAGGACATGGAGTAAATCACCATGACATTTTGTTCAGTATGTGATGATGTTCTCATAATACAGAAATAAATTATGTCCTTGTAGATTAGCATTAAAGCATCCTTTTTACATTAAATGATGTTTACAAGCCTTATTAATTGACAAGACTTACTCCTTGATTAAGTCTTTAAAATTTAATCATTTATTTGAAAGTCAGAGTTACAGAGAGAGGGAGAGACAGAGAGAGAGAGATCTCCCATCTTCTGGTTCACTTGCAAGATGGCTGTAACAACCAGTGCTGGGCCAGGCTGAAGCCAGGAGCCAGGAATTTCATCCAGGTCTTCCACATGGGTGGCAGGGGCCCAAAACACATGGGACATCTTCCACTGCATTTCCCAGGCTATAGCATGGAGCTGGAATCAAAAGTGGAGCATCTGGACATGAACCAGCATCCATATTGGATGCTGCTGTCACAGGCTCTGGATTTGCCCATTATGCCACAATACCAGCCCCCTTGATTAGGTCTTGTAATGATATAGTGGGTTCAGGACACTGAGATCTTGTTAAAAAGTTAAATTTAAAAAATTTTTATTTTATAATAATTATATATTCACATGAAGCTGCAAAGAAATATGCAGGGTTGTTTTGTGCAAACCTCATGCCTCCCATAATGTTGGCACTACAGTAAAATATCAAAAGGAGGGAAATTATCCATATAATTCATATGGCTTATTCAGATTTTACAAGATATAACATGTATTAATTTGTATGCCTCTGTATGTGAGTATGTGTGTAGTTTGATGTAACTTGAAGCGTAGTTTTGTGTAGCAAGTGCCACAATCAAAATATAGAACACTATAACGAGGCTCCCTTGTGGCATCACTACAGAGAACATCCCTTCTTTATTCCTGATGTCTGGCAATCGGTAATCTGTTCTTAATGCCTACAATTTTATTACAATAATGCTTTGAAAAGGGAATAATATTTTATATATTCTTCTGAGGTGTTTTTCCCAATAAACATGATGCTCTTGAGATGCATTGGAGATGTGAATACTGAGTTCAATAGCTCATTCCTTTTCATTGATGAGTGTGTATTTCACAATATGGATGCATCCCAGTTTGTTTAGCATTCACCCATTTATGGATATTTGAGTTGTTTACAATTTGTTTCTATTACATTCACTTTTAGTTTTTTTGTGTTAACATAAATTCCTATTTTCTGGGATAAATGCCCAAGAATTGTTGGTACTCATGGTCACTGCATGTCTAATTTAGAAGAAACTCCCAAATTCTTTTCTAGAATGACTATACTACTGTATATTCACATAACAATATACAGAAGATCCAATTTCTCTTCTTTCTTTTCAGTTTTTAGAATTGCCATTTTTTGCCTTTTTTTTTTTTTTTTTTTTTTTTTTTTTTTTTTTTTTTTTGCCATTCTGGCAGGTATGTTAGTGATAATTTGATGTAGTTTAAATTTGTACTTCTCTGATAGCTGGTATTGTTGAACATCTTTTCATGTGCTTATTTGCCATCCATATATCTGCTTTAGAGAAGTGTCTATTTAGGTCTCTTCTCATTTTTGAATTGAATCATCTGTGTTCTTAGTGTTGGATTTGTGTGACCTTTATGTATTCTAGATACTAGTCTTTTGAGACTTTACAAAGGCAGATGAAAGAAAGAAAAACAATGAGTTAAAAACAGTAAAAGCAAAGCCAAGAAGCAAAATCTGTAGAGTGAAAGGGAATATGAAAAATAAGAGAAAATAAAAACCAAATGACAAAAAGCAAATATTTATTGTTAATTTTATATGTTAAGCTTCAACCAGAACTAAAGTACTTTTGTTTTCATATAAATTCTTCATAAAATGAAATCAAATTATAATTACTATAATTATAAATTGTTATATGTAAATGATGTATTTATACCCTTCATTGAAGTGTTAAACACCAATTAACTCATTAAAAATATTTATTGGGTGGCCAGAGGTGTCAGGGAACAGTGGGTTAAGATGCCTACTTCAATGTTTGTATCCCATGTCAGAGTGCCAATTCAAGTCCTAGCTACTCCAGTTCCAATCCAGCTTCCTACTAATGTGCTTAGGAAGAAAGCAGATATTGGCCCCAAGTATGGGACCCTGCCAGATACATAGGAGATCCAGATACCTCTTGACAAGAGGAGAATAAACTCATTATCAAGTCAGATAAACTCTCAAGATCATTTCTGATGATAGGCATGGGAAACCAATGTTGACATTATTGTATAGGATGTATATCGGTTAACTTCAGGCTCATCATTTACTTCATATCCTAATATTCACAGCCTATATTACTTGCACATTCCAGAACTGTATTGCATACCTTGTACCCACACACAGAGGAAACAACTTCAAAAGTCGGAAAATGGAGTTAAAAGTTAAATTTATATTAGTGAAAAAATGAAAATCTATGCATATGAATGATCTTGAAAAGGTTTACAGGAAATTTGTATTATGAAAAAAAACTGTGCCTAGATTTCAAAATTATTGCATCAAAATCAACTTGCTTTTTAATTCAAAATTGTCACGAATTTTTAAATTATCCTCATACAACACCACTGTGGACAACTAAAATGAGGTAATTATTAAAGAAAAGCTAATTTGTCTATGTCAAAAAATAGTAATTTAGATTATTCAAAAAACTACTAGAATATTTATCATTATCATTAAAAGTCACACTAAACTATGCAAATTAATCTTTTACAGTAGTAAATTTTGTTCATTTCCATTTTCTATTCATGTAGCACAGTTGCCTATGTCTAACTTAAAGAAAATCAGGAAAAAAAAAAAAAAACTAGTGAGACCTCTCTAAGGAAGCCAACTACAGACAATTACAAGTATATTGGGCTGTATTGGCGTATTGGTTCTTTGATTCTTTTTTTCATGTTTCATATAGTAAAATGGAGACAGAAATAAAATTGTGAAGAAAGTTCACTATTACAGATATTGTCATGGATGGTTCCCTGTGGAGTCCAGAGGATAAACATGGGGTTATTCAGGACATCTCAGCTTTTGTCAAAGAAAACACAGTGTGGGCTGCGGCTCACTAGACTAATCCTCCGCCTTGTGGCTCTGGCACACTGGGTTCTAGTCCCGGTCAGGCATCGGATTCTGTCCTGGTTGCCCCTCTTCCAGGCCAGCTCTCTGCTGTGGCCAGGGAGTGCAGTGGAGGATGGCCCAAGTGCTTGGGCCCTGCACCCCATGGGAGACCAAGAGAAGCACCTGGCTCCTGCCATCGATCAGTGCAGTGCGCTGGCCGCAGTGCACTGGCCGCGGCAGCCATTGGAGGGTGAACCAATGGCAAAGGAAGACCTTTCTCTCTGTCTCTCTCCCTCACTGTCCACTCTGCCTGTCAAAAAATAAATAAATAAATAAAAATAAATAAAAAATAAATAAAATAAAAAAATAGTTTAAAAAACACACAGTGTGCCAAGGTCTTTAGTTTTTGAGTACACAAGTCGAAAGTTTGAAGATTTTGAAGAGATCATTATCAATGGAATATGTTTAGTTCTTGATAGAAGGTAGCATGATTCTTGCGTTTTATAGTTTGTTCTATAATCCTCAGAATTTAACAAGGTCTGAGAAGTTGTGGCAAGTGATTGGTTAGGAACCGTCATCCCTATTATTGTTGAGCCAAAATTCAAGTCCTAATCCTACCACATACCAGCTGAGCTATCTTAGGCAAATTATTTAATTTTCCTCTTTCTCTGAATCTTCATTGGGTAAGTATGAATGATTACATTCCCCTAACTTCTTAAAGATAATGTGGGTATTAGCTGAGATACAAATGATTTACTCAGAGTGCTGCCTGACACTTAGTGCAGGCTTTATAAATGGCATCTATTATTGTTGAAGGTTAGGTGAACCTAGAACAGTGTTATGCACATATTAGATACTGTCAATAACTGTGTATGTAAAATAAATCAATGCATCATTAATCCTTATCTCTGCATCACTGCTTCTTATGCTAATTATCTAGTTCATGTCCCTATATACCCATACTGTACAGCCTATTTAGAAAAGTGGATTATTCACTGAAAACTTCCATAATCACACCAATCATAAGTAATGCTTTTATTAATTTTACTAGGCTTTATAATTCAATTGACATTTCATAGCAGTTATATGCATATATGTATGTGTGTGTGTGTGTGTTCTTCTCTGATGTATAGAGTAATCTCATAAAAGGGAGAGAGAAAATAGCAGATGTTCAACAATGTTTTGTTACAAGCAAGTAAAAACCTAATGATAAAATTTTTGCCCAATATCATATTAATATTTGATCTAATTCTACTTCCCCCAAAGCTAACTAATAAGTATATCATCATACTCATCCATGACTAAATTTAAATTACTCAAATTCCTATCTCTTCAATATAATTCAAGTTTTATTTAAACTGACTTGTTAATGTTTTTAAGCATTTTTTCTATTTTAGCAGATTTAAAAATAATCAATTTCACTAATGGTTCTCAAGAATTTTTAGACATTTCTCCAATATGCATCTATATTAACTAAACTAGCATTAAATAAAGTGCAAACTTACGTTGTCATATCTATGCAATTTCGTATTCTCTAAAGGATGATTTTTCATATTACTTAACAACTCTGACTGAGCAATTGAAATTCTGACTATGATAAATGTTTTACAGCGAAGGCTCATTTCATTATACAGTAGTCAGTTGAAACGGGGTTTCCGAAGAAGGTATTTTTAGGAAGTGCAGAGTACAAGAAAAAGCTGAATACATTATGCAATTTAAATATTTATTGAGGTTTTCTACTAAGGCAACATTTTGGTGATATCTCAGAGAAATAACATTATGGGAAAGGAAATTAGGGGTAAATAGATGGCAGAGACTGTGGAAACTAAGATACCTGGGGCTGAAAGTGAGATCCTCATTCACAAACTCATTAAATTGGAGATTGAAAGGAGCAGCCCATCTTTACAGAATATTATTTTCCTTAGAATCTAACCATTTTATCTAGAGGATTCTCTGAGTTTTTGAGTGTTTTCATCTTCCTGTTGAGTTTCTGACCTCCTTCTCTTTTCACTCTGTGCTCTTTCTAGCTAGTCTCATCTAGTCCACGGCTCATACTTTTAAATCTCCAGTTACAACTTCATTTCTAGGTTTCAAATCCCCATACTCATAGTGCCCATGATCTGCATTTTTTTTTAAAAAAGCAAACCAGAAACAGCAGCTACAAAACAGCAGCTACACCAAATCTTTCCATCTTTCTAGTTTCCCTTCCATTTCTCTCCCAATTGTACATGTCACCAGACAAAATTCAATACCAACCTTTACTGATCAGAATCACTCACAATCAATCAATCCACCACAAATTAACTTTGAAGAAATCCAGGTTTTTCACCTCCAGTATCACCAGTCTAGTCAACACCTGCTGATGCATCTGGAGAAGATACCCCAATAACTTCAGATTGGTAGCCCTTCATCTGCCTTGACACTTTCTAATCCCTTCTTCTCGAAACAGAGTGATAGTCTTAAAAAATACAAAAACATCCAAATCACTGCCTTTGCTGAAACCTGTAAAAAGCTGTTCACGAATTTTACCATAAACAACATCACTCCCAAGACCTTCAAGGCTCTGAAGGACTGGACCCCAGCCGATCATTTCATCTTCAGGCTTGTTCCACACTTCCCTTTATAGGTTATACTCAAGGAAAGCTGACATCCCTTTAGATCTTTCTTCACATTCAGTTCCACCAACACAAATATTCCCTGCGGCTTCAACGTTTTTGCTCTCTCTTTTTCTTGTGCACAATTATTCCCTAACTCAATTTTTCATTTTCTTACTTTGACTATCATTGTCGAAGGAATATCTTTTCAACTTCTAGACTAGTCTAGATCTTACTATTATACATTTTTATGACTGTGTGCTCTTTATAAATTGTCCCTAACCCAAGTGCAGTTTAAATTGCATGTGCATTTAATACCTACATTCTCCTCTAAATGCTAATCTCTACAAGCTCATTTTTTTTTTATAATACCATCTGCAGGTGTTAGGATGTTACCTGACACAAAGTTGGCATTCCATATATATACTTGTTGCATGGATAAATGAATGAATGGATAACAAATCATCAGCTATATGTTCTTTCTTTGAACAGTGATTACCCAAAGCCATACAGTCCAAAATTTATGGAGTCACTTCTTTGGGCATTTTTATTTCTCGATTTATTTTGAAAGCTAATCTATTTCCAGCCATTTAAAGTAAAACACTGCAAACACCGTAGGCTTGAACAAGGTGAACCTCTGTGATAGTACTTAGTGCGCTCTCACATAGCCCATTAGAGATGGGGTGTGTACACCTAATCCAAAGGAATCCTCTAGCACTTCAGCAGCTGTTCGTTCACATGGCTCCTGCCCTGCCCTTCAGCTTCTACTAAATTAGGATTCCCCAGCTGCCTGAGTTTCCCGTTAGCTCTTTCAGTTAACCACCTACAAACCAACATTTCTTGCATATGGTTATGCTCATTAAAATCTAATTTTCTCTCTTCCTTCCCAGTTACTTCGCAATATAGGCGAGTCATTGGAAATGATCGTTTTTGCAGATTTTTTTCCACTTTCCCAACTATTTCGATAATATTTTGTCCACTTAGTCACCAATTTTTTTTGAATCCTGCACTCTTAAGCACCAACACAGAAAGAAACTACTCAACTTGCTTTTGATGAAAATGCTTGTGCAGATCAGATTCTGTGATTTTTCTGTCTTGTTCCTTTAATTTATCCTCACACAGTTCCCAAGGCTAAAATCTGCACTTGTAACAGTGTGCTGACTCCCTTGCCCTTTAAGTCAGCACTTAGCTGAGGCTAAGGTGCTATTGCTACTGTAATCTGATAAAGGAGGAGACAAGTTGTGTGCTAATAACGATGAGTGCCAGGAATGAGCAAAAAGCTACTGATGTTTATGCCCTTTTATAGTCCTGATTCTCCAACAGTCTTAGCCAAAAACAGAATGGGAGAGGGGAGAGCAATTTAAAGCAAAAGTCAAAGAGAGGGTAAAAACATTTAAAGGATTACCCCTTTATTTTCCCATAATTGGGAAGAATATGGGATCCTATAAACTAACTGTGCTCAATTAATACAGGGCTTTTTAAAAATTAATTTTTATGATGTTGAAGAGACATCTAAAGTTGAAGAGACATCTAAAGTTGAAGATAAATTGGCAAAAGATCACATATTTTGGCATATGTCAATTCTTCATTGTTATTCTCATGTATGGTTTTAGTATTTACTAAATATAAACTAAAAGCATAACAATTTAAACCTCTTTAAAAAGTTTCTTTAAATTTACATTCACCTTCTTCAAAACCCATTAAGTTGTCTACATTCTCACTTTATCATATGAATAAGTGTTGACTTTCATAATATTTTAATATTCTTCCTAGTCACTAAAACAACCACAATTTTATACTAAAAATGAATAAAACACATAAGCCAAAATGAAATGAACAGAATAAAAATAGAAGCAAAGCTCTTCCTCAGACTCTTTTACTTAAACGGTAATGTAAAGTCAGTAAATATTTTTAATGAGCCCTAGATATATTCCAGTTTTCAAAACTGACATGAAAAAAATCAATTTTCCAGTATTTTAAACATATTGACAATTATTTCCTTAAAATTATATGGAGTCAAAATATTGAGTTAGCAGTTCTGGAAGAGCCATTTAAGCATAAGTAAAACAACAGCAACAACATTTTGTCAGCATAGGAAAGAAATGACAGTTCCATTCCAGTTAAAGGATAATTGTCGCTTCTCTCCCACTTTCCATTAGTGAAGAATGGGGTGCATAATGACAGAGTGAAAGGGAGGCACTGAGGCAGAAGGCAAAAGATAATAAAGGAGAGCAGGAAGAAATTGATTTTTAAACTCAGTCCAGACTGCTCAGAACAGTTGTTTTCCTAGGGCTTAATATCATCACATATATTATGCAGAGCCACTGTTGGGGGTTGTGGGGCCTCTGAAAATTGCTTCATGCCTTCTTTTACCTACTGAAATCACCAAATATTTCTCATGAGTGATATCAGATTAAAATATTTAGCTCAAAGGCAGACAAAAGTTCTCTCTTAAAATGGAGGTCTTAAGTGGAAGATGTGAGCAATGGGGCAGGGAACAACTACCCTTTAGATTTTTAATGGGCATGAGATGGAGGTTATATGGTTATCAGGTGGATGACTCTTTCAAACATGAACCATCTGGGACATTTTTCTTCATTCTCATCTGTTTGCTGCCTTTCAAAACTGTTGTGGAGAAATGTCAGATACCCTTAAAGCACCAGATTCCAGGTTTTAGTTTTGTTTGGTTAGGTCTCTCTCTCACTTCCAGGTTCAGGTCAGTAATACTGAATGAGGAAAAAGAAAGACCAGGCCCTGGGTGTTGAAGTAGTTAAGAATCTCTGGAGAAGCCATCTGGTTTATGAAAGCACATTGAATATTATAATATGCAGTAACATTGGAAGAAAATAAATCTTTTATATAATTTTAAGTAAGCAAACTCATATTAGTTGTTAATGTGGTAATTATATTTTGCATAGGGGTTATACACCACAGAGATTCTCCCATTCAAAAGGGGATATCAGATTGTCTGCAAGGCTTGTTCACTTTTAATATTAAATAGAGGGTGCTTGAAATTTTAGAAAGATTTTAGGGACAATACTATATGGAATTTAAATGGACAAACCCCTCTAAAGTAGGCAAAAGAGTAAACTACATTATGATGCTGCCATTTTAACTTCCATATCTGCCATTAAAATAAAACTTTGGAACTCCAAACATGTGTTTATATTTTATAGCATGAAAAGCAAAGAAGTTTCATGGCTGTTTTAAGTGGGGCAGTAAAGGCCACAAAGTTTATGTTTGCTTCTTTTTCTGTTTTTTGAAGAACAGTATTCTGTGTAGAACATACTACTCAAAGAGAAACATTTTCATAAATTCTAATATTGAACTTGGTTTCAGTGAATGTCTTTTTTCCATACTGTGTCCTATGACCTTCCCAAAAAAATGTTCCAATATGAACCAACTGCCTTGATAACAGAATACAAACCTCCGAGGACGACAGCAGAACAGTGTGAGAAAGAAAACCATTGCCTCTCTCTGAATCCAATCAAAACCTGAATGTGCTGTATAAAAATAAACCAAGGTCATCATTATTCCTTGTCATTGTGATTTGGCTTGGCTTCAAATTGCATACCCTGTATATCTCAAATAACTGCACCGCCTCCATTAACTGAGTTTGACATCACTTTAATCAATGTATATTTTCATAATGAAAGGCAGAAATGTCAAATTCCTATCATTATAAATTCTTTCAACTCTCTAATCTGCATTAAATAAAAGGTTGTCTTTGAGAAATAATATATGCTTTAAAGAAATATAACTAGTATTAATTTTATTTTAAAATGTAACTGGGAAAAGATTTACTCCATGAGTCTCTTCAAACATAGGTGATTTCCCATGAAACTATTAAAGTTTTAATTATGTGGGCCCTTCCCAAGGCCCTAGCTGATTTGCTATTCATAATTTATTTATTATTTTTCTTAAAACAGCTCATCCCCCTCCAAATTGTATAATCTCACCCCCGCCAAGTCCTGTATTTGTTCCTTCTTGATTAATTATGTTCTATTGGACAGAGGACATATATTAGCATTATTTGTCAATTTATTTAAAAATGATGTGTCTTTAACATAAAAAAAATCACCAAAACATGAAAAGAAAATTACCCTTAAAGATAGATCAATTTCTAGGGGCCAGAGTTGTGGTGCAGTGGGTTAAGCCACTGCTTGTGCCCTCAGCATTCCATACTGGAGTGCAGTTTCTAGTCCTGGCTGCTTCGCTTCAGATTCACCTCCCTGCTCATGCACCTGGGATGTAGGAAAGCAGGATGGGGTTTCTAGCTCCTGGCTTTGGTCTGGCCCACACCTGGCAGTTGCAGATCTTTAGGGAGTGAACCAGTGGATGGAAGGTATCTTTCTTTCTCTGTCTCTCCTTCTCTCTGTCACTCTGCCTTTCAAATAAGTAAATAGATTTTTTTTTTAAAAAGAAAGAAATTTCCAATCATTGTTCAGCCTCTGAAACTTAGAACTTTGTGGTTTAAAATTGTGTGCATTTACATATATATAAACACATATACTCACACCACACTCACACATAACTTGTAGATGTGAAATAAAGAATAGTTTGATGAAAACATGAAAAATTATTTTTAATAAGTAAAAATATTACAGTAGAAGTTGGAAGTTGAGGGAGAGGTTAGGATATCAGTCTGTTTTACTGTTTAGATAAAGTCTTGATGAAAGATAAAATAGAATTTTAAAAAGCACTTGACTTTCCAAGACAAAGATTTTAATCTATTTTATTAAATCACATAAGTAGTTAAGAACTTGACAATTTGTTCACATGTAGCATATGGTGGACTACAAGGATTTCAAATAAATACTACAGTACTAAAGAGGAAGCTGTATTGATAGCTCTGTCCAAACTAGAATTTTTTTTTCTTAAATTTGCAAAACTCAGTTGGTCATCCTTTAAAAAAAGAGTAACATCTAAATAACATGCTCTATTGTATTTTCCAAAATGTTATGCCATGTAAGAGACACCAAAAGATTATTATCTTAAAAACTATGTTATCAATTCAGTTCAGCAACCTCTTTTTCATAGTTAAATGCCCTAAGAGGGCTTTGCAAATGAAATTTTAAAAGGTGATTTTATTACATCTCATGATGCTTTGCATCATTTAAAAATTCAAATGAAATGTCTATTTGCAATTAATTATTTGAGCAGTTGTTTCCAATGGATTATTTGAGTAATTCTAAAAGCAAACAATATGTGTATTACTACAGTGATATTCTTAAAGGGCCATTACTTTGGTCAAAAAGCAATCAAATGTGCTCTTTTAAGTTTTTCATACTAAGGCAATTTTACAACGTGGATTCAAATGTTTAAACACTCAAATAATAGCATGTTGTCAAATAGAAAAATTAATGTATAATATAACCCTGATAATATTTCTATTTTCTCTTAAACTCATTGTCAGGTTGCAAAGGTATTACTTGCTGTTTTTAAAATGCTCCTTTTGGAGCATTTTTTTTAAGGTCAACTTTTCAAATTCTAATGTATTAAAAAGTTATTTGAATATCTATGACAAAGAAGAGTATAGATTTATCTTACTTCATTCCAGAATTGCATATTTGTGATACTTTCCAAATATCTCTATGTATTGGTGTATTTTAATTTTATTAGCTATAGATAATCAATCATAAGTTTGACAATATTGATAGATTAATGATATGAAAGAACTAGAAATAGCAAGGGAAATATGCATTTGTATACATGTGTAGCTATGTGTATTTTTGTAATGCTACTAGATGGAATAGTTTTTCAATCAGGAAGTGATGCTGATGCTCACCACAGAAATTTTTGAAGGACACAATATGAAAAAAGTCATATTAATGAAATCTAGTACCATCTAATGTGAATTAAGAAATGAATGGTGCTTATTTACTTCACAAATTTTCTGTGGCAAAACTTCTGACTCTTTTTGTAGAAGTTGTGATATATTATTACTTATTTGGAGAGATTTAATCTTTCATTGTTAATTATAGACATTACCTTCATATCTATTTCAGAATGACCATAATTCACATGTCAAGGCAGGAAAAGAAAAAGATAATCTCCTTCAACCACCTCTTTGGGACACAGTGTCCTTATATATCATTTTTACTGTTGTGCCATAGTTAATTTTTAAATTCTTCATTAGTCATCATGACTTTCTTAAACATAAACAAAATAGTTTCTTTTTTTAAGAAGTTAATAAAAATATTTACTGAATTAGTTGGTCACAACAGTCATGAAACAACACGATCAGTTTTCTACAAAATATGATGAGACATCCCTCAAGTTTTTATGTTGTTTTCTCATCAAGAGACTGGTCATTTGCCAGTGTAGATCACATACTTATTTGAAAAAAAAAAAAATCTCTCATGCTATAAAAAAGAATTCAAAACACTAAATATAATGTGAGAAAGGAAATTAAACCTTTATCAATATTTTCGCATCTGTCATTTATCCATCACAACGCAATTTTGTTCTTTGTCCCCCCACCAAGGTATGCCACATAACATTATTCTAATCTTTAGGCCTGTATATCATTCCAACAAAGCAGTTAATTCACTGAGAATATATGTCAGGTCACTACTCTACATGGAACCACCACTAAATACACAAGTATTAAATAATCAAAATAATAACTCATATATATAGAAACTATTTCACAGAAATCAACTGCTCTGTACTAATACTCCAGACCTGTTATACATTTTCTGTTAATCTAGTGATTTCTTAAAGAAGAAAGATGTTTTTGCCTATATTGAAAAAAACCCAAATATACCTCATTTCTTATTGAAAGTTTTCCCAATGGGAAGTACATACACCTTAGTATATATACATATATATACAGTATATAGAACATTTAAGATTATTCACGAGCAGCTGCCATAATTTAAAATCAACCTGCTTAATCATTGAGATTATCACAAACAAAAAGTTACACCACAGTAAGAGATATTTTTAGTTACTTTGTACTTACAACAGTCCTCTACTTCTTCCCACCAAAGCATTTGGAAAAAAAGTATATATCAAGGCTGTGATAAAAATCTTGGTAAAAATTTCTTCAAACTTTATTGCTCCAGTAGGCTTAGGAATGACGAGAAGCCAATAAACTTCAGCAGCTTTCAAAAAAAATAACACTTCAGTTTTTCCTATTTGTTTTTCTCTGAAGGCAATTGCCTCCAAGTTCTGAGTCTGTAAGGAGAAAGTGAGTGATCCCAACACTGAGTGAGTCAACGCAGTAACTGATGCCAGGATTCTGTAGAGGCCCTTGGATATTTCACATTCCAGGACCTGCGCACAAGCAAGTGACCCGCCTTTTCTCTCAAGTTGGTTTCCCATAATAGGACTGCCCATGGACACTACATATAAGGTTGTGCTCCCAGCATGGAAAGCCCAGTGAATTCAAATAATGCTCAACTGTGTTGTGATCAGTATCCAACCAGAATAGCACAGTGGATAAAGTACTTGCTCTCAAAGCCTTCTGAAGACAAAAAGCCTTCAGTAACAAACCATAACAATATTTTCTAGAACATTACATAAATTTCTAAAACAACAGAGCTGAAAATTCTGATCCAGAATGAACTTTTAAATGATTTTCTTTCTCCCCTCCAAGAACCCCCAAAACTTCACTCTACTGAATACAACGGTATGCCCAGAATGATCTATGCATTCATTATGTATCCACTGTCTACCAAAGTTAATTTTTACCATCAGGATCCAATCAAAAGTTGTATATGGATGATTGCAACAGTCTGAATAAGAGAAGCAACAGCAGAATGTAGCAGCTAAGTTCTGAAGGCAGAATGTGTGTTAGTCTCATGGAACAAGTTTTCTGCTAAAATAAAGAGCACTTAGAAGGGAACAAAACCGCTTTTAAAATGCTGCATTTTAATTGTGGTTATGATAAGAATTCTTTACTAACAAATGACTCCTTGTTAAATTTCTTTGGTGCAAATTATTAAAACATCATTCTCTTACGCATTTAACTAATGATCACTTAATGCTTCTCAACAGAGCCTTTTTTTTGCCTGTATCCAATACAATGTGTCATCCAGCATGTTTGTAAATCATTCACTGCCAAAGGAAGACTTCATCTTCTTCCTTACTATTTTTATTTATCAACTGAGCCCAACATTTATAGGAAACATTGGTAACACTTTCTAGAAAAATATTCGTGTTGCTATCATAATAATCCCTACTAAAACTATTTGTTTGAGTGTTTTTATAGTACCATTTGTTAAAGTGACAGACTCATTTTTCTATGTCAAGCTTTCAATTGCTTGGCACAGAAATAAATAAAGGATAAATATAAAAATGACACATTGAATCAGACAATAATGTTTATATTAATAGTCAATTATAAATTTTATATTTAGGATGCCATCATTATAATACTGCCATTTTGCCTGTCAAATTCTATATAAAGTAAAACATGAAGTCTAATTTTAATTGTAGGTAATTTTATGTAAATCACTATGATTAAAAATAGATTAAAAACACCATTTCCATGGGCCATCTCATTTTCTCTCCTTAGTGTAGAGATATGCATATAAGCAAAAGTTTCTTAAAACAAAATGAAAAAAAATGTTTTGGGGCTGATTTGGATTCATATCTGCTCATTAGCATAAGTATCTCCCTGAACTTTCACGGACAATGTTGTCCAGAGTATAAGTTCTTTTACATCTTGTACTTTGAGTTTTCTATAAACTCATGTTTAGACAAGGCATATGTATAGTTCTTGAGTTCACAAACTAGGCTATTCTGTATCACATGTGAACTTTAAAGAAAGCAAGTATACCCAAGTCCCGGAAAATCAGAAACTGTTGGTGTATGAGCCAACACTCTGTGTCTTACAGGTGACTCTAATGCTTCATCAACTTTGAGAAACCCTGAAGCATATGTTTCTAAAAATAACTGTAGTTCCAAATATACCAAAAATGTGCCCTGGGTAAAGAAAGCTTTTGAATGCCTGATACATTTTAACTATCTTTTATTCTTATTCAGTAATCAGAATTTATTTGGCATCTGTAATAACTTCTGCATAGTGTGGAATACATATACCTTCCTTAAGGTTTTAAAGAGAAAGGCATATAAGAAAACATTTAACCCAAATACAGTGAACTCCTGTACAGACCTTGTCACTATTTTCTGTGGCTTTTGTCATTTATTTCTCTCATTTACTCATCACAATAATGAAATCAGTTAGGTCTTAGGAGCTCCATTATAAAGATGACTGGTCAAGGAGCTTGCTCAAGTTCCTGTTTTGAACTACTGGCAGAGAAGGACTGTGAAAAATTCATTTTTATTTTGAAATAATTACAGATTCCTAGGCAGTTGCTAAGATTGTATAGAGGTCCTATGTACCTCCCCCCTGTTTTTCCCAAAGACTACGTCCTACATAACTGTAATACAATATTAAAACTAGCAAGTTGACATTAATATTATATATATGCATATATATATATAAATAATAGTTTCACAAGTACAGATTTGTGTAGCCACAATCTCAGTCAAGTAGACAACTGTTCCATTACCATAAGACAGTCCTCATGCAAACCCTTTAAGTCACACTAACAACCCTTACCAATTGTCCTAAATGCTGACATTCAATTCACAAATTTGTTCTCTACCACTATAAGCTTATCATTTCAAAATTGTTAGATAAATGGAATTATTCAGCATATTACCTTTTTAGATTGATTTGTTTTGCTTAGTATTATTATGGTTTATCATACATTCCATTCTATGAAAGTTTTATCATCTATTGTAGGACATTTTACTTTTTTCTAGGTTATGGTTACTACAAATAAAGCTCAAAAATAATAATGTACAGGTTTTTGTTCCCATCTATCTAAACTAATGCTCAAGAGTATTACTACTAGGCCTTATGGGAAGTATATATTTAGTTTTTTTTTAGAAACCGACAGAACACTTTCAAATGTGACTCTACCATTTTACATTTCTACTGGCAATGTTTGTGTGATCCAATTTCTTAACATCCTTGCCAGCACTTGAAAAGTATTTATTTATGAGAGAAAGAACAAACTCCCCAATCCACTAGTTCACTCAAATATATCCATTGGCCCCTGGGCCAGGAGCCAAAGCCCAGAGTGGGGAACTCAATCCAGGTCTCTCATATCCAACTACTTAAGCCATCATTGCTGCCTTCCAGGGTCCATACTAGAAGGAAAATGGAGTCAGGTGTGGAGCTAGGTATCACCTGGGCCCTGAAATATGTCACATAGTGTCTTAGTCATTAGGTCAAATGCCTACCCTCTCATCAGCATTTGATGTTCTCACTTTTATATTTCTGTTTTAGCCTTAAGCATGTAGGGTTAAATCACCATGGCCTTCATTTGAATTTCCCTAATGAGTACTGGCATTAAACATGGTTTATTTGCTATCTTAATATATTATTTTAATAATTTTATTTTATTGCAATAAAATGTTATTATGGCTATACCCTCTAACAGTTTTTAAGTGTACATCCAATGTTATTGAATACAGATGTAATATTGTACAGCAGAGTTCTAGAATTTACTCAGCTTGCTTAGGTGAGATTTTACTCCCATTGATTGTTAACTTCCTATTTCCTTCTTCCTGAATATTTTCTTCAGTGAAATCTGTTCATATGTATTGTTCATTTTCTAACTGCATTGTTTGTTTTTTTTTTAACCAATGAGTTATGAGAGTGCTTTATATAATTTAGATATGATTCTTATGTTACATACATGGTTGTCAAATATTTTCTCCCAGTCTGTAACAGGTCTTTACATCCTTTAAAAAGGATATTTATAAGGCAAAAATATCAAATTTATTCAAATCATTCAATTTTTTTCCTTTATGGACAATGATTTTGGTGTCAGGTCTAAGAATTGTTTTCAAATTTTGATATACATTTTGTATAGCATGTATTTTATTTTAAAGTTACTATGGGATACACTGTGAGATTTCAGTTGAAGAACTCAATCAAGCCTTAAGCCATGAACATTTTCTCTATTTTTTTCTTCTAACATTTTTAAAAAATATTTATTTATTTTATTTGAAAGGCAGAGTTACATAGAGACAGAAGGAGAGGCAGAGAGAGAGAGAGAGAGAGGTCTTCCATCCGCTGGTTCACTCCCCAGATGGTTGCAAAGGCTGGAGCTGTGCCGATTCGAAGCCAGGAGCCAGGAGCTTCTTCCAGGTCTCCCAAGCAGGTGCAGGGGCCCAAGGGCTTGGGCCATCTTCCACTGCTTTTCCAGGCTACAGCAGAGAGCTGGATCAGAAGTGGAACAGCAGGGACTCGAACTGGCACCCATATGGGATGCCAGCACTGCAATCAGCGGCTTTACTTGCTAGGCCACAGCGCCAGCCCCTCTTCTAACATTTTTATCACTTTCTATTTACATTTTAATTGGATTCATTTTGAGCTAATTTTATAAGGTGTGGGATCTAACTTGATGATTTTTTAGTCTAGATATTTGGTTGCCCCAGTACCACTTATTGAAAACACTGTCCTTCCTCCATGGAATTAATTTTGAAACCTCGCCAAAAATCAAATGGGAAAATTCCTGCGAGTCTATTTCTGCGACAATGGTTCTCTCCTATTGATTTATGTGTCCACCCCTCTACCAAAACCACACCACCTTAACTACACAGCTATAATGTAAACCTCCGCATTGGGATAGAGATATTATTGTTCCTTCTTAGTCATTATTCATGTTCAAAATTGTTTTAGAAATTTCAGGTCCTGTGTCTTACTACATAAATTTTAGAATAAGCTTATCTACAAATAACTGCAAATCTACAGAATATTTCTGTAACCTTTTGATAGGCATTGCATTGAACTGATAGTTCAATTTCCACAGAATTGACATTTTTGTCACAATAAGTCTTCTATTATGACAGTATATATTTCCAATATTTGGATCATCTAATTGTACAAATCACACTGTGCTTTTGAACAGTGCTTTGCATCATTATTATACTATAATTTTACATTTCTAATGTATTGATAATGCTATTACTGCCTGTTTGCATGTGATTACACAAAGAAAAGAAAAACAGCAGACATTCTAAAGCCAGTTTTTAAAAATAACAGTTTTAAAAATGCTTGAAAATGAACATGGAACATATGTATATGCTTTTAAAATAATTTAAAATATGATTATAATTGTTTGCATATGAATTAAACAGACCTTTTATTTGAAGAATGCAAAGCATATTTTATTACTATGAAAACACATGTCAGCATTTTAAAAATACTTTGTTACCATATAGCTTTATGACACATGTTGTAAAATGAAGACTCATCCCTGCTTATACTCTAATATTAACTATTAATCTGTGTATCACAAAACTTATGGCATACACTTAGAAAGAACGGAATATGGTAAATTTAAGAGTGAATGAGGAGTGAATCTGTTAAGTAATTAAACACCCTAAAAGCATTACTTTTTGTCAATTTGGAAGGACTATATCATTTTCCCAACTTATTTAACCATTAAGCACAGTTTCAAGCATTATGATTAATACAGCTCTACTGAATAAATACGCTGGGAATAAAGTCTTGATAGCTACAGTTATATACATTTCATAAATGTATTGATTTGAGAAAATCACTTTGGATCATTTCTGTTTCCCTTCTCCATAGTGATTCATGTTGCTTGAAATGTTAGATGTTGTATAAAGGCATACATTTCACAGGTTTGGGCTGGCATTGTGACGTGGTAGATTAAGCCTCCGACTGCAAAGCCGGCATTCAGTATGGACACGGATTCGAGGTCCGGCTGCTCAAATTCTGGTTTCAGCCTGGCGCCAGCCTTGGCTGTTGAGGCTATTTGGGGAGTAAAACAGTGGATGGAAGATATCTCCCTCTTTCTCTCTCTGTCTCTCCTCTTTTCTCTGTACTTCTGCCTGAACCAACGGCAAAAGGAAGACCTTTCTCTCTGTCTGTCTCTCTCACTGTCCACTCCTGCCTGTCAAAAAAAAACAAAAAAACAAACAAAACAAAACAAAACAAAAAAACAAAAAAAAAAAAAAAACAAATCTTAAAAAAGAGAATACTCTTTAGATAAGTCCAATGTGAAAATATGGTAGTTTATTGCACAGAGGCCAGAAACAATAAAACAGGTTGGATTTAGGCAATTTGGTCATTCCTCATACAGACAAAAAACATCCTGCTGATATTTGAGTAAGAATTGCATTAAAAGTATAGACTGGGGACTGATGTTATCACACAGCCAGTTAAGCCACTCCTTGCAACACTAGTATCCCACGTTGAGTGTCTGTTCGAGTCTTGGCTGCTTCACTTCCAACCTAGATCCTTGCTAATGCACCTGGGAAGGCAGTAGAAGATGACCCAAGTACTTGGGGCCCTGCCACCCATGTGACAGACACAGATGGAGGTACAGGCTCCTGGATTTACCATGGCCCAGCCCTGGCCATTGTGGCCATTCAGGCAACAAACCAGCAGATGGAAGATGATCTCTGCCTCTGTCTCTGTCTGTCTCTCTCTATCTCTCCCTCTGTAATTCTTTCAAATAAATAAATAAATAAATCTTTCTAAAAAGTATAGATTAATTTGGAAGGAATTAACTTATTTTCGGTTTTATATCTCTCAATCCCATGAACACAGTATGTATCTCCATTTATGTAGGTCTTTGACTTATTTCATCAGCTTCTTAGTTTGTAGTATGTAGTTCCTTTACATGTTTTCTTTCAGTTTTATAAATATCTCATTTTTTGGAGTGACTGTAAGTTATCATATTAAAAATTTTCATTTCTAGTTTTTCATTGCTTATATACATATATATGCATTTTAAAAAATATTGTATCCTCTTAACAGATTTTAAATGTACAATACAGTGTTTTATCTATAGGTTCAATTATGTAAAGCAGATCTCTAGAACTTATTCATCCTACATATGTCCATTGATTAATAATTGATTTCTGTATGTTGATCTTGTATCCTGAGACCTTATGGAACTCATTTTTGAGGTCATTATTTCTAAGAGTATTGTATTTTCTATATAGACCGTAATAATAACTGCAGAGGAACAGTTTATCTCCTCCTTCCTTGTTTGTATGCTTTTATTTAAATTTCTTGCATTTTTACACTGACTTGAACTTCCAGTATGATGAAGAACAGTGGGGCTGAAGTCCGGCATTTTTGGCTTGATCCCAATATTATGAAGAAAGCTTTACAACCTTGCACCTTTATTACTATATTACTATATGAGTTTTATAGATGTTCTCTTCAAAGTTGAAGAAATCCTCCTCAATTTCTAGTTTTCTTTGAGTTTTTATTATGAATGAGTTTTGAATTTTGTCAGACTTTGTTTTTTACTGTATCAACTGATGTGAAGTGATTATTCCCCTTTATCCTCTTAATATAGTGCATCAATTTTTGTTAGAGAGTTTTGTCTCCACACCCACGAACTATATTTGTCTGCAGTTTGCTTGTCTGTTCACTTTTATACTGTACTTGTTTTGGTATCAGTACTTCTTGCCTTGTAAAATATATTTGGAAGTGTTGCCTCCTTTTTTATTTTATGGAAGTTGACAGTTCTTTGCTTTCCTCACATGAAAAATGTCATGCCATTTCCTTTTGGCTTCCACGGCTTCACATAAAAAATCCTTTGGTGTTTGAACATTTTTGCCTATAGTTTCCTTTCTCTTTCACTGCTTTTAAGATTTTGTCTTTTCCTTTATCACTAGCTTTCAGAAGTTTAACTATGAGTTGTCTAAGCATAAGTTTATTT